>NW_022987733.1:1389899-1399899 GCF_902827165.1 Trematomus bernacchii
GTAGAAGTTATGTGCTGTCCCCTAAAGTTGAATAACAGACCTGACGCTCTCTTGAATAATTCCTGGATATCTTACAAAGGAGACACGAAACAAGCTTTAATACTTGCAACTTTGTTTATACTCATAGTACGTTAGATAACATGCATGATATCAAGATGTGTTCTTCAGCACGTCATCATGACCTGTTGTCAGGATGTCTATTTTGATATATTTATTTACTTTAACACTTCGTACTTTGCATTTCTTGACTTCCACTGTGCAGTTTGAATGACGAAACGCCACTCTCCTTCCCTCCTCCAGCTCTTCCTCTCTGCCTGATATCTTTCTCTGATATCTCGCCTCCTGAAGCTAATGCTCTCCGCTGTCACTCCTGTCCATCAGCCCTTCTTTCTCTCCCTCTCTCCCTCTCTCCCTCTCTCCGTCTTCCTCCCTTCCCGCCATCCAGCGGCTCGTATGCGGGAAGTTTCTGACACACTATACACTCTGTAATGTATACACACCCGCCATAATGGAGGCTATCGACGGCTGGTCGGAAGAGTGATGAATGCGTCAAATTAATAATTCATGTCAGTGTTTGGCCGGGGATGGATCAGCAGTTTGTCTTCTGTAAGAGGATGGATTTCAAGAAAATACATCAGATGCTCGTTATTAATAACATGTTGACAAGTTGGATGAGACTACAAATCAAATATGCTTTTCAAATGGATGATTTACCAAGACTTATTTCCTTTTTTCATCTGTCTTTGTGTATTTGTCTACTTTATTTCAGTCACAGTTTTGACTTCCCAGACGGTTTGATTTCATTTCCAACCTTTTTGTAATTTATCATCATATCTATCATTCTTTTTCATGTCGCATCCCTTCAGTTCGAGCCTTTTTAAAACGATATTCTCTGTTCTTACTTGCTCATGTCATCCCTCTTTTGACAATAAGTTGCTAAATACATTTTAAAGTAGTTCAAGTGTTTAACTTGTTTCCCTCTTCCGGTCACAGCTTCCGGCTTTCCAAGAAAATACTTTATTTAAAAAAAAAAGTATATTTGTATCATCATTTGTATTCTCTGTAAAGTAATTTTATTTTTCCAACAATTATCAGACATTTTGATGAAGCTAAATAAACATTTTAACAGTCATTCAATTAGTTTAATGAGTTCCCCTTTAGCCTTTCATTTTGATGTATCAGTATTGAACACCCAGAGGCCCTTCAGATGTCTCTGTGTGTTAAGGTGGACATTATTCCTTCTTCTCCCAGTCTAATCCTTTATTCCAACCAATATCAGGCATTTTAATTGATGATTTCCTGGTCAAAAACCTTCCCCAGGTGAAACTTTATACGACTCTTTAGAAAGGCGATATATTGCGGGTGTTTACCTCGTGAATCCGCGGCTCCCTGCCAGCAATCACACCGTCAGAAAGGCAGGGACATGTGTGGCCAATCAGGAATGCCGGTGAACCAGCCACCTCTTTCATTTGGGCCCAGAGGAATGTCTGCTGGGTCCATTTTCTGCATCAATCTTAGGTGATGGGGGGGATTTCCCCCTCGTTAGCGGTGTGTGTGTGGTGTGTGTGTGTGTGTGTGTGTGTGTGTGTGTGTGTGTGTGTGTGTGTGTGTGTGTGTGTGTGTGTGTGTGTGTGTGTGTGTGTGTGTGTGTGTGTGTGTGTGTGTGTGTGTGTGTGTGTGTGTGTGTGGTGTGTGTGTGTGTGTGGTGTGTGTGTGTGTGTGTGTGTGTGTGTGTGGTGTGTGTGTGTGGGTGTGTGTGTGTGTGTGTGTGTGTGCTGTGTGTGTGTGTGGTGTGTGTGGTGTGTGGTGTGTCTCCACATGCTCCGTCAGAGATAAGAGGAACGGGCTCCCTGTGAGAACCCTCTGTGGGCGGCTGTGCATTTATGCAGCGGAGGATAATATTTCCATTGTTCGTGCTGCCTTTATGAGCCTATATTTTATTCATGAATTCCTGAGAGCCACGTCTGACTTCATATGTGCAGGAAACTTTTTCATCTGCCGACCACAGTGGCTGGACTCCAAAATACACCCCACATGATGGATGAGTTTCAGAATAGAGTGAATGATTATGTGATACGTGTCACTGTAGAGAAGACAAACCAGGTATGGATCAAATTCACAAAGTTTGTTTGGTCGCTGATGGTAATTTGCAGCTCTGCTCAGTCTGTCTTCTGTCCTGATCTGAGGTGTGTTTCTCCTCCACCTCCCTCCCTCCTTAAAAAGCCATCAGTCATCGCGGCCCCTCTTGTTTTACACTCTCCCCTCTAACTGGTGTTTGATTAATCTGTGGCAGCCAGAGGTTAGCCTGGCGCTAGTGCTCCGCTGCTAACTCACCTCTCAAATCCAAAGGGGAAACCCCGGGAGTGTCACTCAAAGAAATAAAAAAGACGTTTCTGGAAATGGATGAGGTGAGGGCCAAAGAGGGCAGAACAAAGGGCGGGAGACTTCTCAGTTCCCATAAATATTTTCCCTGGCGCTGTTTCCTCTGGAGGTGAAACGTCCGTCGTGTGTTAGTGTTAGCATTAGCGCTGGGCTAGCGAGGGGCAAAGGTAAACACATCCTTTACTCAAGTAGAAGTACAGATACTCGTGTTTAAAAATACTCTGGTAAAAGTAGAAGTACTGAGTAAACTTCTTTACTCAAGTCAAAGTAAAGAGGGCTTTGAAATGTTCTTAAGTAAAAAGTACCCATAACTAGCAGCTGTTTTAAAGAGTACCTGACCTCCCTTTATATTAATAGAACAATAATGTCATTGTTAGCTAATGAATGTTTCCATGCTGAACAACGGCAACATGACAACGTTTTCATTGGTCCCTCTTCTTTAGAGAAGACCAGGAAATGATGGATACACGGATCGTGTTCAAATCAATAGGCACGCAATGACTCTAAATAATAATGATCACGCCACCAAACACACATTCAAACTAAAGGAACCAGCCTGTTTGGAAAATGTAAGAAGTAGAAAGTACAGGTATTTGTGTTCAACATGTAAGAAGTACAAGTAATAAGTAGTGGAGTAAAGTACTGATACCAGAAAAATGGACTTACGTACAGTAACGAAGTATTTGTACTCCACTACTTCCCACCTCTGAGCTGAAGCTGAGCCTGTAATTATGAGTTCAAACGCTGGAGGAGGCGACCTGCTGACGGACGGGGTGACTGACAGGCCGTCCAGGGGCCTCGCGGGGCCCCTAATGGAGGCTTCTGGTAGACAGCAGCTTGATTTATCTGGCCCCAAATGGAGCTCTAAACATGGCCAAACACAGATCCCACTGTGGAGCAGGACCACCACCACTAACAGGCGGCCCTCTCACTGCCTGTGTCTATGTGTGTATCTCAGAGTGCATGAGGAAGTGTGCATTTCCACCATGTATATATATATGTATGTGTACTCTTGTTTCATTTGGCCATTTGTGTGTTTTCCCATCCATAACTGTGTGTTTATTAATGTGTGTAATCATATTTCAGTAGAGTTGTGTCATGCGTGCATGGAGAAGTTGTAGAGTGACTGTGTTCGGGTGCAGAAAGTTAGTGTTTGTTCGTATAAGTGCAACATTTTAGCAGATTATCCCTGCTTGTTTATCTTTCCTGTGTTTGCACCAGAGGTCTTTACGGGTTCAAGAATTTGGACCATATCCAAACGGACTTATGGAGCAGCTACTCAAACCTGACGTGCATAAATATATTTCCAGGAAAAGATACATATAGGGCAGCAGAACGGTACTCAACCAATTAACGAGCAAAACACAACTTCATTCAGGTATGATTTTGAGACAGAACGTGACGTCGGCTCCATGAAATGCTTCTTTTTGTTAAGTATCAGGAACATACTTAGTCTAATTAAAAAAAAACAGTCCTCCTAACTCAATATTTGATCTGTTTTATTTAATCTAAATCATCATTTTGTTACTGTTAGGCAGTTCTCGAAAAAGTACACAGATCATTTACTTAAATAAAAGTACAAATACTATGGTATTAAAATAAGTAAAAGTCCTGATTTCTAAATGAACATAAGTAAAAGTACAAAATTATTAGCATCAACATGTACTTAGAGTACAAAAAGTACAAGTACTCATTCTGCACAATTACCTGTTTCTGAATAATATAAAAATATAAAAGTATTATTTGATAAATTAACTTTAAGTATCAAAAGTAAAAGTACTCATAATGGATATTTTTACAGTATTATATTATTATGGTTATTATTTTATCCTGTTTTCATACACATGTTAGTGTTGTGGTTGGTCAATGTGGACCAAATTCTGAAATGTTAAATACTGTGTAGATTAGTACATTATAACATATCAGCATGTGTTTTTATAATAAATATATTGGAGTAAAAGTATAACATTTGCGTCTGTAATGCAGCGTAGTAGTATTATAAATTAGTACGAAATGGAAATACTCAAGTAAAGTATAAACATCAAAAAAGTACAATACTTGAATAAATGTACTTAGTTACTTTCCACCACTGCTTTTAGGAATTTTCTTTTTTTAGGTAAAGTTAAGTATATTTCATTAAATATACGGAGGTTAAGTCCCTCCTCTTCCAGGGTCTCCCATTGGACCTTTTTTAGGCATATATATATATATATGTATAGCAGACAAAATACAACTCTCTAGACTTGCAAAATAATTGTTTATATTGACAGACTCATGTATTTTGAAGAACAATTGAAACAGGATCAAAATGTATATTATTTTAAATAAGCTGGACACCGGAAAGGAAGGAACTTTGCATCTAATAAAATAGTACAACATTTTGTACATTACTAAAGTAATGTATTAAAACATATATATTTGATTGTGGTACTGACTAGTGATTCACATTGGCTTCGTGTATTGGATAAAGAGTTGAAGACTCAAATCTTTATTTGTGTGTGTGCTGCAGCCTGCTTTTATCTGCACTTGTACTCTTGACACGGTTGACTTTCTAGTGTGTTTGAACAAGTGTGTGTCCATGTACAGAGAGTGTGTGTGTGGTGTGTGTGAATGGCAGGCTCTTAGGTGCTCTGTTTGTGTATCAGATTAAAGGGCCGACGGGAGCCGAGGAACTTCCTCCCTCTCTCTCTCAATCATTTTCTGACTTCCCTCAGGAGATGTTTCACCCCAGGTACACACACATGTACACCCATCAGTGCTTTCTCTCTCTCTCTAACACACACACACACACACACACACACACACACACACACACACACACACACACACACACACACACACACTGAGACCCCTCTGGAGGCTGAATGGAGCACAGAGGTGTGACGGTGGTCTGGTTTGTTTTTCCTCCGACAGTCTGTTTATGTGACTGTCTGTCTTATCACTGAAAGGCTGTCTTTCATTCAGCTGACTGACGAGCGATGTTGGTTGTGCGTGTGTGTGTGCGTGTGTGTGTGTGTGTGTGTGTGTGTGTGTGTGTGTGTGTGTGGGGTGAGATTTTGTCTTTTCCTCCCACGATGAGGAGCCTCCTGAGGCTGTTGCCAGGTGCTCGCTGTAGATATTGTGGTAAGAACAGTACAAGTAGAAAAAGTCTACAATTACAATTTCCAGTAGTAGTAGGACTAGTTTCTCTAAAAAAAAAAACTGCAATCAAACGTTTTCACGATCCAAACAGGTTGTTCTCCACTCATTCATTTTACCCACCCTTCCCTGTCTCTCCGCTCACAATTTCCGGTTAAAATTAATTTAAATAAATGAGAATATGCAGGCCAGAAATCAGCCAATGTTGAGATGAAATATTGATTATTAGGACTTAAATCTTTAAATTCCAGGAAGCAAGATGTCATTAAAATGTTGTTTGGAGTTAAGCTGATTCAGATTGGTCTTTGTTCACCCTCGATATATCAGTGGGGTCAGATAACCGTTCAGTGACGGAGTTTTAGTTTTCAACCCCGCCCTGAACTCCAGACGCAGTCCAGTCTGGATCTAATTCCTCCCAGTTCCCTCAGGCTTGATCGGATCAAATTTCATTTCATTTATCGCCATATTTTAATCAAGTCCGGGTCATTAAACGCTGCAGCTGGATAACACGACCCACATCGGTTCCAGTAGGGTCAGTCCTCCGTGGTAGGAAAGTCGTGTAAAGACAATCGCAGAAGGAGGAAGAGAGGAGCGCAGAAGTTCTGTTCTTTATCAGACAGACACAGATGACCTGCCAGAGGAGTTCCTCATAGATGTGGTGGAGCTGGAGGAGAATTTATTATTAACACATGGATGTGGTCGGTGCGGGAGGGGGGAAGAAACAGAGAGGGAAGGAGCAGATGGTGAAATGCAGAGAAAGAGACAAGAGATAGACAGAGGGATTAAAACAAAGCAAGAGGCACAGAAATACAAAGGATGAGACTTTTGGATTAGCCAAATATTTAAAAAATGAGTGAGATTAGGGAGGAAGAGAGGGAGAAATGGAAATAATCAAACGGAACAAAATATGGAAGATTTGGGAGGATGCATAAATGATAATGCAGGACTAATGCAGTCAAAAAGAGCTTTGCATAAAGTCAAGATACAAATACAAAGGTCTCAAATGTGGATATGCCAAGTGTAAAGAGATGTTGAAAGGGAGATTTATGAGGCGATGACTTGAGGAGTTTAAGAGGAGATAACTTCCTGTGATGGCGGACATACTGTGTTCTGCAAATACGATCTAGAAATACAAGAAAAGCTGCAGTGATTAAAATAGATTTGAATGCTAAACAGAGACAATTGTAAAGCAAAAAGTGTGTGGGAGCTTGAGGATAACCCAACAAGCACAACAGAAGATGAACTAATGTTGATGAAGCAGTGGAGATGGAAGCAATGTGAAAACAAAGATGTGGTCAGGCAGATGTGGGGAGAGGTACATGATCTCCTCCTTCCTTTCCTCTCCTACCTGTGATCTGATACGGCAGCTGAAAGAATCAAAGATCAAATCTGACATTGTCTGTTTTATTTCCTCTTCATCATCTGCCTTCATCACACCACAGAGGACAGCTGCCTTCATCACACCACAGAGGACAGACCAAAGAGAACGTGCAGTAAACAAAGGACGGAGAAAGTTCACTCAGGGTTCCCGCGGGGTCTTAAAAAGTCTTACATTTGATTATCAGAATTTAAAGCCTTAAAAAGGTCTTAAATATGATCAAAAAAATAAGAAAGGTCTTAAATATGATTTAGAAGGTCTTAAAAATGATGGGATTTGAAAGGTACTTCTGTGTTGCGATAGATAAATGTCCGGGCTGCAAAGTAACCAGTACGGTAAGAGCCCTTCAGTTCCCCTCAACAATTTGTATTGAAATAAATCAACATGGAACCAGTAATCACTAACTTTGTTTCCCCCGGCCCCTTATCGGAGAACACCCAGCTAGTAACCTAGCAACCAAGCTTCAGCTAGCGGCAGTCAGAAATTAGGTATCTTCGAATATACTTACAAATAAATATGGGGAAGTTCAACCGTATTTGGTTGGAAAACATCGAATTTAGTGCTTGGTTGAAACCAGTGGAGGGGGACGTGTTTGAAGCCCGCTGCACCTTTTGCAAAATAAATTAGCATTTGTTTTGCTTATGTAGAGTTAGCTAGTGCAGCGTTAGCTAGTGCAGCGTTAGCTAGTGCAGCAGCTCCCGCAACACAACACCGGGGGACCTCCGGGCGACGTTTGAGTCTACGGGTGTTTCTCAATCGCGAGTAAAGCTGCTTCAGAGCCACTATTTCAAGCATACTACGTCATCGAGTGCCGCCGAAGTACTGTTCCAATCTCCAGCATACTTGGAAATCTACCGAGCCCGGCGTACTCCGTTTGGAGAAATATCGAGTCTGCACATGAGTAGACTTCGCGGTCTTAAAATCCCCACAATGCTTTGCGCACGGACCAATTTCCCCAAATCTGTGGCGGAAGATGTAAGGCGGGGCCTCTCATATGACGCACACCTGCACACTTGCTAGCGTGTTCCACACTTCGTTTTCCGAATGCCAGGAAGTATTCTTGACTCGCTTCTGAAGCAAGATGCTCGGCAGACATGTGCTACCAAGCAAGCGTACTCGACATTGAGAAACACCCTCTGTCAACCCTAAAAGCGGAGGTGGCGTGGACGCTAAATACCGTAGCTAAACACCAATCATACAACAGCATGAAGACAGCAGAGCTCTGCCAAAAACTCTTGTCACACACACACACACACACACACACACACACACACACACACACACACACACACACACACACACACACGTATTTCTTCTTTCATAGCAATTTTCCTTCATACTTTCTTGCCGTGAAATAGGTCTTAAATTCTATTCAAAGTGGTCTTAAAAAGGTCTTAAAAAGTCTTACATTTGAGTTAAACCTGCAGGAACCCTGTCACTGAAGGCAAGGAAAGTGAGGGAAAAATACTGTTTATGAAATATGAATGATTTATTCTCAAAGGAAATGAATGACATAAAGAAGCAGCATGAGCTTTGCAAAAGGAGCAGATTAATCAGTAAAATAAATAAAGCAGCAGGAAACAATCAGATGACGCAGCACAAGGAACTAATTAAAGACCAGGTGAATGGAGAATTGATGAAACGGAGTAAACATTGAGTTAGATTTAAAGAGCAGAGGAAATGAAAGGCTGTAGAAGAGCAGGAGGAAGTGCAGAAGAACCCATTCAAAGAACAATGGTACAGTATGAGTAAGAATCCCCTCAGAGCTCAGCAGACGGTCGTCAGTGGAACCTGCTGCGCTCCAGTCATCACTTTTCCTGCCAAAGAATTCAGACTGGAGATATATTGAGAAAAAAGTTTCCCACCGTGCTTACCACATCATTTCTCATCGTGTCCTGTTGCTGGGCACCGAGCGGAGATTTAATAAATCATCCATGTTGGAAAGCTGTCACGCTGGGAGGAGATTAGAGAAGCAGAGATTATAGACTGCAGGTTGTGTTTTCGTTTCCCCCGCAGCAGCAGCAGCTTTAATTAAACATTGTGATGGTTCAGTGGAAACATGCGACCATTAATATCGATGAAGATCAAGAATGGGATCCCACTTCCTTCTGCTGTCAACGATCAGTTTAGGGTTCCAGGTAGCGTCTTTTTTTGGCAGAAAGGCACTGGCAGAACCTCCTACCAGCTTTACATACAAAAAAATGTTACAAGAGCTGTGTGAGACAAACCAGCCCCCCCCCCTTATTATCTGTTTGTGCTTCTACAGTATATATTGGTTTGACATTGTTTTTCCATCACGAACGCAAACCGAAAGACTGTTTTACGACAGCCGTTGAGCAAAGAGGACGACCCACGGACGGATATAAAAAGTAAAACTCTTACCAATTTTTGTTGTTCTATGTGGGACTATCTAGGATAGTGGTGGTCTAATGGATAGTGAGGTGGGCTGAAGATCGGAAGGTTGTGAGTTCAAATCCCGCCTGGAACACCACCACTAGTGTGCCCTTGAGTAAGGCACTTAGCCTTCACTTACTCCAGGGAGAATGTCCCTGTAATCGGTCATTGTAAGTCGCTTTGGATAAAAGCGTCAGCTAAATGAAAAGTAATGTAATGTATGTCCGATATATATTCACGTTGCACTGTTGGAGGAGCCTGTGACTTAAGTGTTTCATTGCCATATCTACACTGCAGCTAATGTGCTCATGACAGTAAAGCCTTGAATCTTGACTCTGGAAGCTACATCCAGGGTCCCCCGACTGATCTGTTCTAACAAATGGGCTTTTTGGTCCTTGATATGATAGATTCCTTTTGAAAGACACGGTCAAAGACGCGCTTCTCCTCCATTCTCTACCCTGGCATCACCCGCGTTATTCAGAAAAGTTGAAATACTTTCAGAATGAATCCGAGAGGCTAGGTAAAGTTATTTTCCTCGTGTCAGCTGCGTGCAATGACAGGTGTCTCCGTATTGAAAGCGATTGATAAAAGGCGCTAAATGGACAGAGACCTTGGTCCTTTTGGTCATGTTTTCAAAACTCTCTGCCCTTCGTTTTTCTGGCACAGAAGTTCTGACTGTAACAAACAAAACCGCAGCAGGGTGCTGTT
>NW_022987733.1:1404899-1417399 GCF_902827165.1 Trematomus bernacchii
AAAAAGAAGACAAAGAGAGAAACACGTGGAAAAAGGAAGGACAGTTGCCTATTTCTACAGCTGCAGAGAATCTGTGTGTGTCTGTCTGTGTGTGTGTGTGCTGTGTGTGTGTGTGTGTGTGTGTGTGTGTGTGTGTGTGTGTGTGTGTGTGTGTGTGTGTGTGTGTGTGTGTGTGTGTGTGTGTGTTGGTGTGTGTGTGTGTGTGTGTGTGTGTGTGTGTGTGTGTGTGTGTGTGTCTCTAAGTGTGTGTGTGTGTGTGTGTGTCTGTCTCTGTGTGTGGTGCTAATTTGTAGTCAGAAACTCTCTTTGTTTTGTCTGCCAAGAATAGACTGCCTTGTTTTTGTCAATGACCAAAAGCACACACACACACACACACACACACACACACACACACACACACACACACACACAGGAAACAACAACCTTGTTCCTTCTCACTCTCCTATCCGGTCGTATTTTATCATGTAAAGCAAACATAATCCCGTGTCATGCTAACCAGTGTCGTAAAACTACATTTAATTTTACATCATTTGTAGTCCTTTAAGTGTCACTTTGTTCCCACACATTTCCTGTTGTAGCTCAGCTTATTTATGATGGTCCTGTGGTATAAGACACCACAGCTATAGGGTTAATGTTGTTGGCTTCCAGGTAAGGCATCATAATCAATATTGCAATATTGTAATGCATCAATTACTGTAATTCCAACTATATCCTGTTTCTCATATGAGCTGACAATAGTTTATCTTATCTAATTAAGATCCTAAAAATCTCTCTACAAAAACAATGTGTATCAGACGATCTCCAGTCCTTATCTGGAATCTATTGGTCTTAACCTGTTCAACCCGGAGGCCGCCGCCCGCTCACGCACTTAGCACAGAACTCTAGGTATAAATACCCTTATTACATATCGGATCTGCACAAACAAGATATCGATTAGCAAGCTGAGATTCCACAGATTCTAGAAGTATTAGTATCATCACTGAGCGATCAGAACTCGTGACAGGGGAAGCAAACACAGACATCACAACACAGAGCTTTACGCAGCAAACACGGCCAATTTGTCTTACCTTTTGCTAGGGCTGTGCGATTATGGCAAAAATCATAATCACGATTATTTGGGTCAATAATTGATATCACGATTATTAAATACGATTATTCATTGACTTTGAAAAAATCAATTTATTGAACTTTAAAACAAATACAAATAATAATTTGAACAGTATCTTTTTAACTGTTGATTTCCCTGAACGTATAATTCAACTGAAAAACCAATACAAAAATAAATGATACATTTAAATAAATAATATCAAAATAATAAATACCAATAAACAAGATCAACAAATATTTTGGAGCGCACTTCCACAAGCTACTAAACATATGTAAATATGATAAATACAAATAAATGAGACCAAAATTAATGAGATCAAATGTGTTGCAGTGCACTGTCACAACCTAGCAAAGCAAAATAATTGTTTTTTCCGATTATGTTGTTTTCGTAATTGTGGCAGGCCAAAATCGTAATTGCGATTAAAATACGATTAATTGCACAGCCCTACCTTTTGCTGTTTCTGATCAAAAGTTGTGTTCAATGGCATCAAAACGATAAACACGCTGCTGAAGGTTAATCCAATGTGTCTGTGTCACTTTGAAATGATTACTGATCATCCATCTTTATATTTACTAGCCTAGGTTTCAGTTTTCAGTTTTCAGAGCGTAACATAGCTTTCGACTGCGTGCGCTTCACTCTCACTCCTCAATGGTAACGTGTGTGTGTGTATGTGCAACTTCCCCTTCGATTCTATTGGCTCTAACGGTTCAAAAGAGATGTCAATCACCAAAATCGACCAATGGGTTCCAGAGAAACGGCAAATCCACCCTAATGACCCCAGAGGTGGGGTTTTTGTTTCTAAATCTCTCTAAAAAGGTCACATGTCACTTGTTTTGCATCAATCTTGATACAGGGTACTTATTATATGTTATAGTTTGGATTCCTAAAGCTTTTAGTCTATTAACCCATCATTCAAGGGTCACTATAAGTAATGGTTTATTTTTGGACGGACACTATAATTTACATTTTTTTACTTTGCTTTTATTTGTTCAATCTGAATTTACTTTAAAATAAAACAATTATATATTGATTCTGACTCTTCTACATCCAACTCACAGGTTTATCATTGCTTTGAGAAAAAAGATTATTAATTTACCCCTTTTAGAAGTGAAGTTATAGCCATTTGTTCTGGGAATGTCATTTTCGAGCCTGAGACCTGAAAAACAGGCTCGGGGCTTAACAGGTTAAAATATTATTGTGATGGAAGAATAGGACGATGAAACCCAATTTGTTTGTCACACATACATGCACACAGCACACACAGTGGAATTTGGTCTCTGCATTCAAAAACAAAATCCTCCAAAGCATTGACGACCAGATTACATGGACCATCACCCAGAACAAAGGAGCGTAGTTTCCTCATGAAGAGCACGAAGCATGTCCATATGTCTCAAACCACAAGCTAATTGTACAGGACGTAACTGTTTACAGGAAGTGTTAACATATTATTTCACTAATTTCTCACAACTGTTTCCTCTTACAGCAGTAAACAACAACACACGTCGAGACGCCTTCTGCTCAAGGCCTGTTGATTTGTGCCTAAACGTTCAATTACTTTGTTTTTGAATAGAGTTTATATTCATGAAACTGTTCAGATTGTATACAGATACAAATACATTATTTCTTTGGACCTGTTCCTCTGTATTAAGGTAGCATGTGTGCAGATATATCAGAACACAAATATTTATTTTGGGGACATTTTTTTTTTTGTGTGACCGTTGCTCCATTTAGGAATGACATAAGATAGAAGACAACATAATAATATATATATTTATGTAAATATAAGAAGTTAAACTAAGAATATGCAAAAAGATATATATAATAGAATAAAATAAAGATTGTTAAAGTACTGTAACTCTTGATTTGGAGATGAATCCGTCAGTTAGCTTCAGTCTGATCAGTAACCGACACATTGATTTAAAGTCACATTTAGATAAACATCCAGAATAAAGCCGGTCCCTGGAGCAGAAACGCCTGCTGGACTCACATCTGCCTCTAGATGTGTGTGGTGTGTGTGTGTGTGTGTGTGTGTGTGTGTGTGTGGTGTGTGTGTGTGTGTGTGTGTGTGTGTGTGTGTTGTGTGTGTGTGTGTGTGTGTGTGTGTGTGTGTGTGTGTGTGTTGTGGTGTGTGTGTGTGTGTTCGTGTGTGTGTGTGTGTGTGTGTGTGTGTGTGTGTGTGTGTGTGTGTGTGTGTGTGTGTGTGTGTGTGTGTGTGTGTGTGTGTGTGTGTGTGTGCGTGCGTGCGTGCGTGCGTGCGTGCGTGCGTGCGTGCGTGCGTGCGTGCGTGCGTGCGTGCGTGCGTGCGTGCGTGCGTGCGTGCGTGCGTGCGTGCGTGCGTGTATTCACATATGTAATCGTCTTACACATATGTTCATCCTTACAAATGCATAAAAATGTGCATAAAGCATGTTTTTATTCATGCAAACAACCTGCTGTGTGTGTGTGTGTGTGCGTGTGCAGCCTGGGAGGTTAGTGTGAACTGTTAATGACAGGCCAGTGTGTGTGTGTGTGTGTGTGTGTGTGTGTATGTGTGTATGTGTGTGTGTGTATGTAATGAGTAGAGAGAAAGGTTCTGTGTGATTATAGGCCTCATCTTAGGACCAGAGAGACTAAATATGGCTTCAGACTAAACACTGTCCCCACACACACACACACACACACACACACACACACACACACACACACACCACACACACACACACACACACACACACCAACACACACACCACACACACACGCACACACCACAGACCACATACACATTGGCAACATGCAGCACATATGAAGAGAAAAGTCTGTAAATAACTGGAAGATATTTTTATGATCACACAGGACAGGAGTGTCTTCACAGTCTGGGTTTCTGTGTGTGGAGATCAATCTGACAAATCATCACAGTTCCCTGACAAGTTGTCTCATGTAGTTTCCTTTTGTTTGCTTTGTAATTACAGCATGGATAATTTAAAGTGGATATGCAGAGTTTGACTCTAGTCTCATGTGTCTATTTCAAGGAAAGTAAGGTTTATACTCAAAGTAATTTGCTTATAATAGCTCAAAGTTGCAGATTATTACAACCTTGTATACATGTCTGTTTTATGGATAACAAACAACCTGTTTTCCCAAAATGCACTGACCAGCTACAGACAAATACCAAACATCTTGAATGCTTTCAGTCACTACTCAGTTGATGTGAGAGAGAAACTCCCTCTGGACACAGGCATTTTGGCCTTTGTAGACCATTTACATGCACTCAAACTTATATAACACACTACAGGAGAGGGACAACACTTTAAAACCATAATAGAGTGGTGCAGTGTCGAGTCCTAAAACCAGGAAGTGAGTCAGCATTTTACCACTTCCTGTTCCCTCGTCTCAGAGCCAATGGGATCTCTCCATAGGATTTTGGAAAATAGCTGGAAATAAGGTCTGTGGTTGACTCACATTGAAGAGACGGATCACGTTTTGTTCTACGACATTAAATCCATCAGCAGTGACCCCACTGGTGATTTCTGAAGAGTTTACGTGTCTGAAAAACGATGGTTGTTACCAAGTGGCTGAATAGGACTACAGAAGTTGTCGAGGCCGTTGTACGTCATTACGCCGAACACGTAAACACTCCTCTAAGTTTGTTTTTCCCCGTGTTCTGCTTGAAAGCAAGTTCCTGCCTCCTGCAAACTGTTCAAACAAACGCTTCATCTTGTACCATTTAGAATCTGTATTTTTTAATATGGATCTGAAGTTGGCGTGACGTTGAAGTCGTGCTGCTGTACACGGCTGTAGTTCGTTTATAGCATAACGTTAGCATTTTGCTTCTGGCGATTAGATTTATGATTTGAAAATTATAAAAGTAGGGTAGACATGTGGAGATTATCCGGCTGAACAAAACGTGCATTTATCAAACAGGTTCCACAGACCTTATTTCGAGCTATTTTCAAAAATCCTATGGAGAAATCCCGTTGCTTTTTTGTCGAGGGAACCAGCAGCTTACTTCCGGGTGAATACGTCATCCCTGCACCGCTCTATTGAGCCTGTTTGATTACATCTTTGAAAGACTTGATTTCAGTTATCTCAAAGTCCCTAAGCACATTTCTGAACTTATTTAATTTTGTTTGAATTGTTAGATTTGTAAAAATAAAGATATTTGCAGTTTGACTTTACCTTATGAAGACTTTGAACTTGTGATTCATGTCCACATCTGGATATCTCCCTTTGCTGCAAAACTCTGCAGTGTGTGACATTTAGTTTCAATGTATTTGCTTAAATCAGGTACCAGTTTATACAGTGAGTTTTTTTACTATAGCTTAGAGTCACTCGTGAGGAAATGTGTGTGTGGCAGACGTGTCAGTGTGTTTTCCTGCACCATTGAACTCCTCGACGGGCCAACAGAGTTCATATATATTTTGGCTATTGAGGAGGGTTTAAAGCAACACACACACACACACACACACACACACACACACACACACACACACACACACACACTCCGCACTCGCAGCTGTTCTGGTGAAATGGGCCCTTGGGTTAAGTCACATCACATGCTATTAATACATGCTCGCTAACCGTGTGTGTCGTGTGTGTGTGTGCACGCAAAGCCTCTTTGGGAGGCTGTCTCAGTGTGTTTGTTGCAGTACTGTTCAGGTGTGTGTGTGTGTGTGTGTGTGTGTGTGTGTGTGTGTGTGTGTGTGTGTGTGTGTGTGTGTGTGTGTGTGTGTGTGTTGTGTGTGTGTGGTGTGTGTGTGTGTGTGTGTGTGTGTGTGTGAGAATTGATTTAAGGGCCTTGCTTTAGGGCGTGAGTGTGTGGTGTCAGCATATCTGTTTGGACTTTGACCCTGAACACACTTCCAAACAGCTGTATCAGCCCTCGTTATGTAGTGTGTGTGTGTGTGTGTGTGTGTGTGTGTGTGTGTGTGTGTGTGTGTGTGTGTGTGTGTGTGTGTGTGTGTGTGTGTGTGTGTGTGTGTGTGTGTGTGTGTGTGTGTGTGTGTGTGTGTGTGTGTGTGTGCTTCCTTTCACCTGGCCTGACCTCTGAATGCAGGCGCTGTGATGTCACATCCAGATGTTTCCAGCTGTAGTCTGATAACAGAAAATGTTTTTTTTGTTGATTTAAACGACCCGATTCTTTCACAGATGATTGTTTTTCTTGACTGCCTTTTACTGTCGGCATCATATAATCATTTTCAGCAGTGTATTCCAGACAGGGAAAGTCATAAAACTTAATTAAACAACTGGGATTTACTTTGTACGCATGTAACATAATATATTTTACAACTTTGGCAAAAATGTTACGCCAAACTACAGAATAAAAAAGCAAACAGACATACTGTAAGAACCCATGAAGATATAACATCTAAATGTCATATTTTATAAATGTGACATGTTTGTGAGGACTCTCCGCTATGGTTGCAGTCAGAAAATATGAAATGTGCTGAGCGAGACATCGTCATAAACAAGTGTGTCATTCAACTAGATAATAACAGGCCTAAACTAAAACTGTGGTTTTGTTTTTAATTAACATTGATTTGATAAATGTTTTCATTTGTCAAGTATTCAACTGATAATGGAGGATCTACACATGGGCTTTACTATCTGGTCATTTTATAAATACTTCTTAATTATTGAGGTACCAGAAAACATTGTGCTACACATTTCAACAAGGCATTTCAGAATTATTTACAAAAACATTTTAACAAGCTAAAATACAATTATACAGTTGTAAAATACAAAAATAAAAGGTTACAGTGCAGTGTAAAGCTGGCTACACACCAACCCGATTTTGGGAGTCAGAGGCCGTCACGGACCGTCTCCACAGCAGCGTTAAAAAAATCTTGGAGGTGGGCGTATCTGAAGCTTGGGGATTTTTTGCGAGCAACCAATCACATGAATCTCCCGCCCGCGACATACGAAGCAAAAAAGCCCGAAGTAAACTGGATATAAACTCCCCAAAACAGGCGAAAACATACCACTGTCTCTGCCACCTCCCTCCATGCCTGGCTCCTCCGGTTTATATCCCGGTAGGTAAATAGGGACTGGTCATAAAGCACCGGGTGATTGATTCGCTGCCGCTAATTTCTCCTCCATTTTTTGGAATATGAGGAAATGACCTGCGGTATGTCTCTCCCAGCATACACGCCGTTTGATTGGCTAGAGCTTGAACGGTCAGATTTGCGTACACGGGATTTGATTGGCTGCCGCTTCCACCTCAGCTTCAAAAGTTGAACATTGTTCAACTTTGAATCCTCAAAATCCTCAAAATCTCCGCTCGCCTGCCCACAATGCATTTCGGCGAAAAGTGAGGGAAAGTGACGTCACCCCATTCAAAGTGAATGGGCAGAAGCGTTTCAAGATTTTTTAACGCTGCTGTGGAGACGGCCCGTCAGAGGCAGTCGGGCATTCGCCGCGCCCTACTCAGGTTGGTGTGTCCCGCACCGTCGTGTCTTTACGGCACCTTTTCACACCTCCCGATGCCAGAGAAAGTCGGCCCAAGCAATCACTCTGATTGGCTGTTCACACTACCGCTGCCTGCTGGTAAGGACAGTTATTGCCACTCGTCGACTGAAGTATTTGCGGTGTGTTCGTAGGCGGGCGGCGTAGTGGGCGACGTAGCCGATGCAGGCGACGAAGCTGACGTAAAAGTCGGGACGTCTTCGGTACGCGTTCTTTGGTCTCAGGTGGGTGTGTAGCGGCCTTAAGGCAGAGGCTTGATTTAAAAAACAAAAAATGTTGTTACAGATATATGGAGGACACAAACTGAGCGCTGCTTCTCCATGTTTAGTTTTGACTCTGGGGACCGGAACATAACATGCAGCATGAAAACAACTCCTCTTTTTGTCTGCTCGGATGTGATTGTGTCTTGCCTTTCTTTTCATTTTGACTTCTTTAGTCGTACATATCTTGTTTGCCTTTTCCTCCTGCTGAATGTCCCTGCAGTGAAGTGTATTTTTTGTGATATTTCACACGCGGTTGTGGTTTCAAAAGTGACCTGGGAAGAGATTGAATGACGGGTGTTGTTCTTACGACACAGTGGAGACTGGCTGTGCTGCCAGGTGTGGACTGTGATCAGCCTCCAGTGTGTGTGCAGACTCAATCTGAATGTTTCTGGACACGAGATACTGCGTCTGATCCAAACTCTCCAGAACCCCCGCACTCCTCCATCCAGCTGGACCCACCAAACCCCCTCATGATTCAGTCCTGGGTGGGCCTGGACTCACCCAAAGTGTGTGTGTGTGTGTGTGTGTGTGTGTGTGTGTGTGTGTGTGTGTGTGTGTGTGTGTGTGTGTGTGTGTGTGTGTGTGTGTGTGTGTGTGTGTGGTGTGTGTGTGTGTGTGTGTGTGTGTGTGTGTGTGTGTGTGTGTGTGTGTGTGTGTGGTCACCTCTGAACCTGTTGAGGTCAGCTCCAGCGCCCGGGGCTCCGTGGCCTGGGACTGGGCCGGGTGTTAATCCCAGGTTGGTTGTCACTGCGGTGGGTCACGCTCTGTAATTTAGTCCCCTGCTCTGTCTGGGGCCTCCGGGGCCTCGGACCACCCAGCACAGCCACCTACTCAGTGTGTGTGTAGGGGGGGGGGAGGGGGAGAAAGCTAGCGCATGTGTGGATTTAAGGTTTTGTTAAAACTACTTATTTTTTGTCTTCGCTTTTAGATGTGTGTGCTCATGCATTAAGGGCAAGAGAGGCTTAAGACTGTGTGTGTGTGTGTGTGTGTGTGTGTGTGTGTGTGTGTGGTGTATGTGTATGTGTATGTGTGTGTGTGTGTGTGTGTGTGTTGTGTGTGTGTGTGTGTGTGTGTGTGTGTGTGTGTGTGTGTGTGTGTGTGTGTGTGTCTGCAGCATAACTGATTTTAGGTTTTCTTTGCATAGTGGAGGATTTGTGTGAGTGTGTATGACTTAAATCAGTATTTTTCTTTTTGAAATATAGTTGCTTCTCATTATTAAAACATTTTAATAATGAGAATGCCCTTTTTAAGTCACCAAAGCCCAAAGATGATTTAATAATTTCATTCTTTTGTCCAACTAACAGTAAAAATATTTCATTTCACTTCTTAAAATACCCTTTGTTGTTCCTATTAAGCCTTAAAGCTCCCATGTCATGCTGTTCCGGTTATTACCGTGTATATGTAAACGGTGAGTCAAAAACCCTCAAAGTACACCCTGTAGGGAGTAAAACTCTAACACAGAAAATACCTCCCCAAAACGCCTCGTTGGAGATTTCTCATGTTCTTCCTGGGCATCGTGACGTCTGGATACCCAGTAGCCACGCCCAGAGCTATGACGCGATACGGTCATGCGGTACCCGGACCCAAATGGACCAATCCGTGGAGCCGTTACGTTACGTCCGCGGAGCCGTTACGTTAAGCCCCCGCTGATTGGTCCAAATTGACCAATCCACGGACTTCCTCACACACACACACTCAGTGCAGGCAGCTCTGCTGATTTCTCCTCCCTGGCTGCAGGCTGATAACAGACAGTTGGGATCGCGGCGAAATTCTCTCTGCAGACCCATTCTCACAGCGTTTATCAACCTTTTTCTTACTCAATATCAAGCCACACTTATTGTTTTTACTTCGGATGTGACTTTGTGTGTGCTCAGGATGAGTTTGGCTGTGTTTCGCTGTGTATCGCTAAACAAGGAAACCACACCTCCACGGAGCTCAGCGCGATTCACAACGTCCCGACCAATCAGAGCACACTGTGCTCACAGGGAGGGTGGGGGCTGGAGCTATGGGGGCTCCAACGAGCCGTTAAAGGCAGAGAGTGAAATTCAGCGAATACACGTAGTTTACAGAGATGCTGTACGAGAAACCAATGTGAGTTTGGAAAATTGCACAATATAAATCTATTCTAGTAGACCTCAACAATGGAATTATGATCAGTGGAAATGGCCATGACATGGGCCCTTTAAAGGTGTTATTATTATACACTTTCTACAGGATCTTATTTATTATTTGTCACCTCCTTGTCCCAGCTCTTCATTCAAGCTATTTCAAAATGACTGTTTAGAACTTTACCATCTCTGCTAGTACTTTGTTTAAAGCCAAATAACTTTATTTTAACTTTATTCAGTAGCACGGCATGAGTCCGACCAAACCCAGGGTGAGTACGAGAGGTTGTAGATGTTGAAATCTAAAAACTAGTTCACATTTGTGTTTAGTTTCCATTTTAGTATTCAACTAATTCAATGTTAATATATACAGAAGACAGACAATCATAGCTTCCTTTAACTCTAATTACATCGTTTTTGGTCAAAGACTTCAAATCTTATGGCCAAATAACTCCACACATTATGATAAATAAGTCTCAAATGTATAGAAAATCTCTAATCTCAAGTTCAATGGTAAGTATTCATATATCCCTTATATAGGTATTTGAACATCAAATGATTGTATTTGAAAACTGACAAATCAAAATTGACTTGAATAATAACATTTCTCATCATTTCCTTGTTTGCCTTATTGACCTTTTGATGAATCCACTTAGTAGGTTTCTCAGTTCTTGGATACTGTGTTGAATATGTGTGTTTTAAGTGAATGGCTGTATCTGTGTGTGTTTTGTGTACCAGTGAGCAGAGTTTTCATCCAGTGTTGTGTTTGCATATGTCCGTGTTTCAGACACAGACATATTTATCATGGACTGAGGGAGGGCGGGACTCTCACACACGACCTATCATCGCAGAATAAAGCTCTTTGTTGGCGACCGTGTGAACGCGTGTGTCAAAGGAAAGCAGAAGGCCTCCCTCTCGCAGCCTGAGAGAAAACAGCAGAGTGGAGCCGGCTCTTTGACGGAGCGACAGCCTCATAAATCACGCCGCCGTGTTTCAGCTGAACCTCGGCCTGTGAAAGCATCTCTGACAGCCCTGATTGGGGAGGCGGTTGAAAAAAAAAAATGCTTTTGACTTTATTTTTCTTACCGAAGAAACCCCCGACACCTTCTCAAATGTTTGTATTTTAACATTGAAGGCCTTCCTTAAAGTGAGTGAGGTGGTAGAATAAGCATGGACTTCTGAATCTGAAACATCCATCATCATCGGTCAAAAGACTCCGGGGTTTGATAGCTATTCCCGATGGGGATTATCAGAGGGTTTTGATGAGGTGTTTCTGGACTATACACACTTTTCCCTCAACCTGCCTCATTTATTTTTCGATGTTTGATTTCCTACATCTCCTGTAAAAAAAGCTGCCTTAAAAAAACATCATTAGAGCTTCACACTTCAATGGTGTCAAACTCTGCTGTATTAAAGAGGCCCCCCTGCCTCCATTGGCTATTGGCTAGCGCTCCAACACATTGTACGTGATAGGTTAAGAGGCGGGACATCTCTAAGCGATTGACCAATCACAACAGAGCCGGCCAGCTAACCAATCAGAGCAGACTGGGCTCTGGTTTCAGACAGAGGGTGAAAAGAGGTGCTGCAGCACAGGCAGTATGAGAAAAATAAAGAGCTTTTTGAACATTAAAGCATGGAGACATGTAGAGACACTACATACTGATATACACCTGATCATCAGCAGGAGAGGACTCTTTAAAGTAGAGACACTACATACTGATATACACCTGATCATCAGCAGGAGAGGACTCTTTAAAGTAGAGACACTACATACTGATATACACCTGAATCATCAGCAGGAGAGGACTCTTTAAAGTAGAGACACTACATACTGATATACACCTGAACATCAGCAGGAGAGGACTCTTTAAAGTAGAGACACTACATACTGATATACACCTGAACATCAGCAGGAGAGGACTCTTTAAAGTAGAGACACTACATACTGATATACACCTGAACATCAGCAGGAGAGGACTCTTTAAAGTAGAGACACTACATACTGATATACACCTGAAACAAGAGCAGGAGAGGACTCTTTAAAGTAGAGACACTACATACTGATATACACCTGAACATCAGCAGGAGAGGACTCTTTAAAGTAGAGACACTACATACTGATATACACCTGAACATCAGCAGGAGAGGACTCTTTAAAAGTAGAGACACTACATACTGATATACACCTGAACATCAGCAGGAGAGGACTCTTTAAAGTAGAGACACTACATACTGATATACACCTGAACATCAGCAGGAGAGGACTCTTTAAAGTAGAGACACTACATACTGATATACACCTGAACATCAGCAGGAGAGGACTCTTTAAAGTAGAGACACTACATACTGATATACACCTGAACATCAGCAGGAGAGGACTCTTAAAGTAGAGACACTACATACTGATATACACCCTGAACATCAGCAGGAGAGGACTCTTTAAAGTAGAGACACTACATACTGATATACACCTGAACATCAGCAGGAGAGGACTCTTTAAAGTAGAGACACTACATACTGATATACACCTGAACATGAGCAGGAGAGGACTCTTTAAAGTAGAGACACTACATACTGATATAC
>NW_022987733.1:1422399-1427399 GCF_902827165.1 Trematomus bernacchii
AACATTAAACACGTCAGTAAATACCCCACTGGTGAATTTAAAAGCAGTGGCTGCTAACAAGTGTCTAAATGAGACTTCATCACGCCCAACATTAGCCACCTTTAGCTTAGCGGTGGTGACGTGAAGTCATGTGACCGTGCTGTAGTTCCTTTATAACCCAACATTAGCCACCTTTAGCTTAGCGGTGGAGATGTGAAGTCATGTGACCGTGCTGTAGTTCCTTTATAGCCCAACATTAGCCACCTTTAGCTTAGCGGTGGTGACGTGAAGTCATGTGACCGTGCTGTAGTTCCTTTATAACCCAACATTAGCCACCTTTAGCTTAGCGGTGGAGATGTGAAGTCATGTGACCGTGCTGTAGTTCCTGTATACCCCAAAATTAGCCACCTTTAGCTTAGCGGTGGTGACGTGAAGTCATGTGACCGTGCTGTAGTTCCTTTATAGCCCAACATTAGCCTTTAGCTTAGCGGTGGTGACGTGAAGTAATTTGACCGTTCTGTAGTTCCTTTAAAGCCCAACATTAGCCACCTTTAGCTTAGCGGTGGTGACGTGAAGTCATGTGACCGTGCTGTAGTTCCTTTATAGCCCAACATTAGCCGCCTTTAGCTTAGCGGTGGTGACGTGAAGTCATGTGACCGTGCTGTAGTTCCTGTATACCCCAAAATTAGCCACCTTTAGCTTAGCGGTGGTGACGTGAAGTCATGTGACCGTGCTGTAGTTCCTTTATAGCCCAACATTAGCCACCTTTAGCTTAGCGGTGGTGACGTGAAGTAATTTGACCGTTCTGTAGTTCCTTTATAGCCCAACATTAGCCGCCTTTAGCTTAGCGGTGGTGACGTGAAGTCATGTGACCGTGCTGTAGTTCCTTTATAGCCCAACATTAGCCGCCTTTAGCTTAGCGGTGGTGACGTGAAGTCATGTGACCGTGCTGTAGTTCCTTTATACCCCAACATTAGCCACCTTTAGCTTAGCGGTGGTGACATGAAGTCATGTGACCGTGCTGTAGTTCCTTTATAGTCCAACATTAGCCGCCTTTAGCTTAGCGGTGGTGACGTGAAGTCATGTGACCGTGCTGTAGTTCCTTTATACCCCAACATTAGCCACCTTTAGCTTAGCGGTGGTGACATGAAGTCAAGTGACCGTGCTGTAGTTCCTTTGTAGTCCAACATTAGCCGCCTTTAGCTTAGCGGTGGTGACATGAAGTCATGTGACCGTGCTGTAGTTCCTTTATAGTCCAACATTAGCCGCCTTTAGCTTAGCGGTGGTGACGTGAAGTCATGTGACCGTGCTGTAGTTCCTTTATAGCCCAACATTAGCCACCTTTAGCTTAGCGGTGGTGACGTGAAGTCATGTGACCGTGCTGTAGTTCCTTTATAGCCCAACATTAGCCGCCTTTAGCTTAACGGTGGTGACGTGAAGTCATGTGACCGTGCTGTAGTTCCTTTATAGCCCAACATTAGCCGCCTTTAGCTTAACGGTGGTGACGTGAAGTCATGTGACCGTGCTGTAGTTATAGCCCAACATTAGCTTTTTACTTGAAAACTCATAAAGTGGTGTTAATATTAACCTGCTGAACAAAATGTGTAAGCATCAGAAAGGTTCAAATGAGATTATTTTCTACAATAATCCTCAATCCAAGGTCAAATCCTATTGTCTGTTTGTAGAGTGAGCCCTTGCAATGATAACTTCAGGGTCTGCCTAGAAAAATATGTCATCACTGCTCCACTCTACTTTTACATTTTACATTTGCAGACTCTTCAGGAGGTCGCAGCTCCAGCAGCTTCTCCTGCAGGTTGTTTAAGGTCATCAGTAGTTCAGTTTGTACACAGGTTAGCAACCCATCTGCAAGCTTGAGTTCGCTTATGCACATGTTCTTACACCGCTGGCTGTGTGTGGTGTGTGTGTGTGTGTGTGTGTGTGTGTGTGTGTGTGTGTGTGTGTGTGTGTGTGTGTGTGTGTGTGTGTGTGTGTGTGTGTGTGTGTGTGTGTGTGTGTGTGTGTGTGTGTGTGTGTGTGTGTGTGTGTGTGTGTGTGTGTGTGTGTGTGTCCAGGCTAAATGTGTCTTTGTGTTCTCTCAGCTGGCATCAATCAGAGTGTGTGTGGAGCTGAGCTGCTGCCAACAATGGAGCCCTTCACTGGACCTGGACCCTTTTATCAATCTGCACTCACACACACACACACACACACACACACACACAAATTCACTCTCACACACACACTTTCAGAGACCCTGCGGGGAAGGTGGTTGGGGTCGTTGTGTGTGTCTTGAGTGGGATGAAGGTGGTATGCGTGTGTTGTATGGTAGAAATGGACTTTAAGGAGATCAAGCATTCGTTGCGATTCAATGCTCAACTTTTAATATTAAAAGCACATTTCCATCTGTAATTAAAAGCGAATAATATGAAGCCCCTTTTGGTTCCCATCTTTTTAAAAGGCTTAGGCTTAAGACTTTTTTTTAGTCTTAAGATTAGAATACATATTTGGTTAGTAGTATGGTAGGGTAATTAATTAAGGGTCCAAACAAGTATATACATCAAAGTAAACATTCTTTATTTGTAAGGATTATGTGTTTCTGTGATTTCTTTATTACTATTTTACACCTTAAGGGTCACATGTTGGGAATATGCCATGGTATTGTCAACAAAATATTCTATCGTGTCACCAATGTGTCACTGGAGTTTTAGTACTGATACCAAAATACATAATGATTAAATGGATCTGATTTGAAAAACGCTGTCTTGTTGAAAATAAAGTAAAAGATTACATTTAGTTTAATAAGTTAGTTAGTTTAAGAAGTATTTGATACAAATGTTTTTTAATTTAAAAAAAAGTCTACTACAATGCTCAATGCATCTGTAGTAAAACATGACGTCTTTAAACAGATTCAGCAGCAACTTCAAGTATTTGATGCTTCAGGCAAATGTTTTCGTCTGTACATAAAAATGAAAATATAACCAGCCCTCTAAGTTCTTACTCTTCTTAAAGGCTCAGGATTAAGAATCAGTTTAAGGCGAAATATTTGAAAACGTTTAAGGATTATGGTTGGGAAAAAAAGGGATTATTGTGGTGCCAACGTGATGCCAACATAATTCTGTTTTAAACACATTTTTGGGGAACTTGTTTGTCTCTGTGAGAAATACTTTAACTTGAGCTCAGAAAAGTTTTCTCATCGTATTTAGGGAGTATTTGATTTGTTTTAAATGTAAGCGTTAAAGCCAATAATCTTAGCATTCAGAACCAACTTTAAATGCTGAATGCACATTTTTGGATTTCACTGGTTAAGACTTCATTCAGAATACATATTAGTTAAGGTGTACATGTATTTTGGCGGTTAGATTTAAAGGCTATAGGGCGTCTGGTACTATAGAGAATGGCTTTATTTGTAAAGATTATGTGTTCATTATTTAGTGTGTGTGTGTGGCTTACGTGCAAGGTGTGAGTGACACGGCACCGATAGATGACCTCTGCCATGAGGCCGGGGACATTTCGAGGTTAACACGAAAAAATAACAAAGTGCATTAATGTTTAAGCTCCCACTCTGAACATCTTTGCGTGCGACTCTAAGAGGGGGCACTCTCGTTCTCATGTACCTGTGTTTGTGGTTTAGTTTTACACAAATCAAACTTCACACACACACTCTCACAGAAACACACACTCCACTTAAGAGTCTTCCATCTCTGTTTTCGCAGTATCAAATGGCGGGCGCTGAATCCATTTGTCAAACAAACTGCTGGCGTACGTTGGCGTTCACTTCTCCAGATCACTCATTTATCTGAACACACACTCGTCCATTAGTCCCAGATCTGCTTTCACCTCTTATTCTTTCTCTCCTCCTGCTTCATCTCCCGTTTCCCTCCTCCTCCTCCTCCTCTTCTTGTCCTTTCTTGTTGTCTTCGTCTCGCTCTGTCATCACATGTTCCTCTGTTGTTTCTGGTGATGGAGGGATTGACCCCTGGCTGGAGGTCAGAGGTCACCTGGTCCCGCCACACCTCGTTCATGCATTCACTCGCTCTCTGTTAAACACTTGTGAGCTGTGTACTTTAGTAAAACCCAGAAGAACTTAAGCTCCACTTGTGCTCCTTCTCCTGGTTTTTCATTTCAAAGGCAGTATTCAGTTTCTGTTTTCTCTTTTCCGTGTCTCTGAACTCAAGCGATTTTTGGAAAAACAAGCGACAGGAGAGAGAAAAGGCTGCAGGTCATCAGGCTCTCAGGGTCAATGTATAGCAAGCAGTTTAAATGACTTCTCCTGTGTTTCATCATTTTAGTTAAGGTATTCAAACCTTTAAATGAGATGAGTTCATGGGTGAAAGGACATGGATGACATGGATAATAACACATCATATTTAGACTGTATTTTTTTCTGTTTTGTTATAAAGTGTGAAGGGAATACTTAAACTAAACATATTAAGATTAACAAAGCGTCTTAAAATGTGTAACTTTGCTGCGTCTTCAGATTTCTAACCGTTGATTGTTACCGTTGACAACACCTGTTTTAATGTTGTGATTTAATGTCTCAGAACAAAGTGGTCAAAGATCAGAGAACAGCTGTCCTGCTTTCTTCTGTGCAATGGGGACTTCCCTTAAAAAAAGCACCATGAATCGGCATCATTACTTCCCTGATATGCTGTAATTCACCTCACAAACACAAGTTAGTCAGCACTTTTGTTCCGTTATTCTCCACCTTGAATGGAGGTTGTTGTTCGAACTTTTGTGGTCAAGGTCAGGAATGAATTGTTACTCAACTTTTAAGAAGAAAAGTCGGTCGTAAAAACACAAATTATATAGCACATTAACCAGTCAATATGCAAATAAAAGAAACTATTATAAATCATTAAAAACTGGCACAATTTTAATTATGGGATATACGAGCAATCACATCGACCAATGGATTCTTGTTCTCTGTCCTTTAAGATGGACTTGAGTTCCCCCATAGTGATCAAATCTGACAGTTTCAGCTCCTTCTGTATATTATTCCAAGCATGTTGTCAGTGTTGTCAGGG
>NW_022987733.1:1429899-1437399 GCF_902827165.1 Trematomus bernacchii
ACACACACACAGAGATGGTATCCAGTTTTTTTTTTACTTTCCAGGACAATTTTAGGAAACAATCTGGTTTATTACAACTCTTATCATCTTAAATTAAGCCAGTCATTTGAGCTATTTGTCGTGATATTATCACCAAAATAAATGCTGCACGTAATAAAGGGAATATTCAGTTTCTACAACCATATGAAAGAGACAATTTAAAATGATTATTTATAACTTTTACAATTATTTACACAAGCTGACCTCTGTTGCTTATTTGTGTACTTTTATGTATTTATTACATCTATTAGTACTTTTGTATTTTTTAGTAGACCATTTTCTTCAGGTGTATTTCATAATATCACATACTTACCTGAACAGGTATGGCGTGCTAAATAATTCACAGTGACACATTTTTTGGTGGGAAATCTAGAAATAAAGAAAAAAAGTCAAATGCATCTTAAGTTTTCTTTATTACACTCATTTAAATGTGGGGAAATAATGATGATTTAGGAGCGTGTGGATTATTCAAACACTATTACCATGTGTATTTTTAACATGATAAACACTATTTTATTCTGTAAGCCTTTTCGTTGATACCGTTTTATCCAGACACATTTCATTATTTGTGTTTAATAAAGCAAAAACCCCATATGGTTGAATAATATCAACATTTAACTTCCCAGTGGAGCTCTGTTGTCTCACTTTAAAACAAGGATTTGTGTCTTTGAGTGAACCTTTGTGGTGTTAGAGTGGAAGTCACCCATTGAGCTCGACCTCTCACCTGTCCTGTGCGCGCCCAGGTGAGGTCATTCCAGGTGAGTGCCGTCCCCTCTCTCTCAGAGTGTCCTCTCAATGGGATAAACCTCAGGAATGTCAAGCACAAGAATAAAGGCAAAGAGAGGAAAGTCCAGATTAAAGGAGGAACGAGAGGGGAGGAAGAGGGCAACCCTTTTTCCATTAGTCCTGCTCCAGTCGCTCTGACGTGTTTTTATGAGCCATTTATTCATTATGGAATCATTTATTATTCCCTCAGCTAACATACGTTGTATTATTAAGTTCAGTCTGTTCCATCTGTGATGTTGCATTCATTCATTCATCAAGTTCGCATTTAAATATGATCATATTTATTATCAGAGGTCCTAATTCATGGTCTCATGCTCTAAAGGCAGATTCGCTTACCATTTGGATTAGAAGACTAATATTAAGATATATTAGATAACACATTGAAATAAAATCTTGAGATTGAACAAATACTTAAGCCTGACATTTGGTTGTATCACTGTAAACTGTTTCCTTATCTTCGAATGTTTAAAACCAAATTAGTAATTGAATGCAGTCGTGTTTCCTTTAAGCCCGCGTCACACTGTCCCGACATTGACACCAGATGGACACACGAATATGGAATTGTGAATTTCGCACGAAGATGTCCCCGAACTTGCTCAACGGCCAAGCAACAGCCGAAGCAAGTACGATGCCTACAGAAGGCCACACGATGGCACCCGAACCACACACTCCGTCATGTTGTTTCCATAGCAACACCAACTTCCTGTCAACAGCGTAAACTCGCCTTCAAAATAAAAGCATCTAAATAAAACAGGAAGTTAACCTAAATTACATTTAAGACATACAACTGCAACGAAAGTCACAAAAACAATGTAATATCCCTTTCAGTTTCACAGAACACAAATTGTACTATAATACGATGGCTACACGGCGGCATTGCGACGGCTTCACGTAGTCGTGTTGCCTTCCTAAGACAATCGGGCAGCTTCTTGTTTCCTTCGTATTGTCTTTGTGAGGCGAAAAATGCCCGATGGCACCGATGATCACACGAAGTTGACACGATTAGACAAGATGCACTCATGATGGCCTTACGAAGGGCAAAATGGACACACGAATTCAACACGAAAATGAACCTTCGCAAGGTCTGTCGGCAATTATTTTGGCATGCCAAAGATTTTCCCACCGCTCACGAAGTTGCTGCCGGAGCCTGAGAAACTCCACCGGCGGTCATACGATGGCTTAAGATGCCCTCACGAATGGCCCGATGTTGTTACGATCAGAGCCGAATTAGAACATTTCCTTTATCGTGTGTTCATCTGGTGTCAATTTCGGGACAGTGTGACGCTGGCTTTATGGCTCTGAGTGTTGTTGACAATACTGCAGACAACCTTTAAACCTCCAGTAATCAGAGAATAAGAAC
Source organism: Trematomus bernacchii (assembly GCF_902827165.1). Lineage (NCBI taxonomy): Eukaryota > Metazoa > Chordata > Actinopteri > Perciformes > Nototheniidae > Trematomus > Trematomus bernacchii. The sequence continues at coordinate 1,432,085 of NW_022987733.1, forward strand.
GACAACAAATCATAAGGTGTTTGCTGCTGTTCATTAAAGCATACATTTAAATTAAAACGTAAATTAGAGCGTCGTTGAATTAAATTATACAATATGATTTTTGTTTCATCTTGACAGCTTAGAGGTCACTTTTTAGCTAACTTGTAGCATCAAGCTATAAAAAGGGGTGGAAAATCTAAGGAGAATTTGGGGTAAAGATTTTAAAAAAGCCAAATCCAGTGACTGAAAGCAGCCGTCATCCAAATTGTTATGCACCCGTTTTCGCTACATCTCATTAGTTAAGAGTCACTCATCTTTTCTGCATGAGACCTTCAAATATGTAACCGAATACCACAAAACCTAAGACCTATTTGTCACCTGTCACATTATCCCAGATTATGAGATTATCCAGCTGAGGTACAAAGTGCAAAGAGCCTAAAAAAATGTAAAAAATGTGCGGCTGCCTATCAGAAAACAGGACTTTCCTCCTTCCCAGGAAACATGATTTAGACGGGAGGAATTCCTCTGACAGCAGCTGTAGACGCCTATAATCATTTATGTGGAGTAAATAAAGTGAGTGTTTAGAATACGAAGGTCGACGGGGAGATAAGGGAGTAGAGAGAATTCTTCTCTGCGCTTATAGAGGTGGATTGAGGGAGGAAGCGTCAGAGGAAATGCATCTGTGTGCTATCCACCTTAACGTCTCATTTATTTGCAGCCAACCAGAACTCCTCCTGCTCCTGTTCTTACATTCCTGTCTCTCTTTCTCCCCCCTCTGAGTCCTCCTCTATCACTCCTTACCTCCTACATCCCCACCACCTTCCTCCTTCACCTCCTTAAACTACTCTTCTTCATCAGCATTTTGCAGGTCTATCTTCTCCTCACCTCTGCTTCGCCTTCTTCGGCATATATTTTTCCTTTCTGCCTTACATCTTGTTTGAACATTGGTTTTCTGTTTCTCTTATTTATTTGTTCTCTGTTTTCTCTTAACTTTCAATTATGGCTGCAGGTAGCACACCATTATTCTATTGTTAAATATGGATAAATTATGAATTTGAATGAAGTATTGTAATGGATTTTTATTTATTTTGTATGTCTAGTCCCCAAAAAAATAACAAGATGAATAAATCCTTAAGCGCATGCAGCGTAGAGGCTCACAATACAGGAAATGCTAATTAAAAAAACAACCAATAATCATTTTAAGAAATCAAACCATGTTCATTTATCATTTTTGTTTAATGCTAAAGAAAATAATGATTCCAAAGTCATCAATCATATCTGTATTGTAATTGCAGTATCAATACAAATAATTGCATTAATTATTTTTCCCAATCATGCAGCCCTACCGTCCATCTCCTTCCTTTCTCTATCTGTTTTCAACCCAATTTAAATGTCCTTCTTTCTGTATGCCTTTACCTCCCGAGTCCCTATATATTTATTTGTCTCCGCCTTTTTCTTTGCCTTGTCTTCCTCATATTTCCCCCTCATTATGTCTCTTTTTCTGCACCTCCACCCCTTGTTCCTTGTCTCTCTGTCTCCTTCTTTCGTCTCTCTTTTCCATCCGTCACTCAGCTCTGGAGCAGAGTTGCTGACGCTGTCTGTCTGCCTGCTATTCTTGCATGACTCCCTTATTCTCTCCCCCCCCCCCCCCCCCCTCTCTGTTTACTTTACCATAATCCGTTTTACAGCCTTTACAGCCATATTGCGCGCTTAACCTAAAGAAAAATCTATATAATACGTGAAAAATGTTTCTTTAGGCTTGCACCACCGCAGCAACTATTTACAGCGCTGTAAAGACCATTTTTAGAAAGTTATTTGCAGCACCGAGCCAAATGGTTCTCAGAGCTTTTATGGTGAAATAAAGAACCATTGAAGAAAGTATGAAATGTTTCCAATCAGCAGAATTCGGGGATTTTTTTCGGCGCCACATAGGGTCATTATTGTGTTTCGCCAGGTGTTGTTTTTATATGAAACATATCAGATGGATTTTTGAATCAGTTCGGTTCCATATGACTGGCAACCCAAGCAAAGAACTTTACAAGAACTTCCTCTCAACCCAGCCCAGTGTCCCGAGGAATATTATCCAAATTGGACAAGTCCTAAGGCTGCGTTCAGACTGAAAAAACACAGCCGCCTCGTTCACCTGAATGAAGCCAGTCTGGCAGTGAAGAGGGGGTTCCCACACACAGGGCTGTAGCCAAAAATATGCAGCCGTTGGCATAACCACATCCAGCGAGGTGATGCAGTGGCCAATCAAGTGCAAGCAAGCGAACACTTCTGAAGGATTGCATTGTATTCCTAAGGTTAACCGTGTAATTACAAAAAGAAAGAAGTTGCAAGCGTGATAACTTTTCACAGTTTTAAAATTCTGTCTGGGTGTTTTGTCGTCTGTTAAGCCTTTAAACCTTAAAGTCATTTATTCGCAGAATTTTACTACGGGGATCAATAAAAGTCTGTCTTATCTTTACCACAATCTTTCTCTTAAATGTACTGGTAGTTGCCATGTGAAAATATTCGGGAAATTGTGGACAGAGATTATTATTTTTTGAAACACTGCTTTTGAAACTGTTTTACAGGATTGTCCGATAGGCTTTGTCTTCCTGTCCTTCTTCATCTCCCTGTGCCTCCATTTATCCTTTTCTGGGTCTTTTTAGCCCTTAACTTTAATAAAATAATCAAAATGTTTTGTAAACCTTGCAATTCAACTTTTTTGCTGGATTTTCCTAAATGTACAATTTAGTTTGTAGTATATTTTTACAAGTTGTTTTTAGTCATTAGTCCCTTGATCTGTCCTTCTTCTTCTCCATGTTCCACCATCCCTCCTTTAATCGGCCATTTTGACCTCTGTAATGGCAATAGAGTATATAGATAATGAAGCACTAATGTATATTATAATGTATATTATAATGTGTTTCCATTAAAAGATATCCTGTATCACCTGTGAAAAAAATGACCTTGTCTTTAATGACATCACTTAAAGGTGGGGTAGGTAATTCACTTCAGAAACCATTTTTGTTATATTCCATGGAATGCTCTTAACATCCCGATAGCAATCAATATATTAAATGCTTTGACAATAAATACATTAAAAAAAATGTAATCTGTGGAAGCCGTGGCGCTGTAAAAAGCACGGCTAAAATAACTGGATGGCCTACCTGCCTGTCAGCCTTCCATCTCGTGCACAAACTTATCTCGTGCCCTCATTGGTCATGTGCGCGTTCGTGTGTGTTGGAGGAGGGGCTCTATAAGGAAGTCTGAAGGAAGGGGCAGATTCTTTTCGGTTGTGTACTTTCAAATTCTAGCGCACTTGAGCTGGTTTCTCCATTCTTACCTACCCTACCTTTAAAACCAGGTGTATCTAGGAATAGAATATTAAAAAATGATTTCAATTTGTTTTGAGTACTAGTAAAACTGAATTAGTTGGTTAATTGTTGATCATTTACAGTCATTGGTGGTATTTAAAGTTGATTACAACCAGAAGTTTGACAGTGAAAGCAACTGTTACTGTTGTATGCCAAATCTAGCTTTCCTGATTTACAAGGAATACACAGATGTTGTCAAGGGAAGTGATTGTGTGTGGGATTTGGTTCCCCTGGGCCTGGAGACTGACAGTTGAACATTGTTCTCACAGAAACATATCTCTGGCTTCATAAATGACTTTCCCAGTCATGATGAGGATGTCAGGACTGAGCAATTGCTGTCTGAACTATTACTCGTCTCTTTGGGAGTCCACCAAGGTTGTGTGCTGGGCCCGGGAACATTTTATCCACGGCTGTCCAGTAATGTTGCAACCTGGGATTTACCTTCTTGTCCAACTTAATATTCCTGATGTAGACTGTTTAAGGACACGTTTTTTTAAACATCTCTGTACATCTTAATTAAAGTGAAGAACAATGGTAGATCAATTGCAGACAGTACCATAAAGTATTGTCCTTAACAATTTAACTGAAAACTCATCCAGAGAAAATTAAAGGTTGCAGTTTTGTCCGTATTGAACATTTTAAAAGGGTCAAAGTTCTTAATGCCACTCTAAGTCACAGAAATGGACGCTTAAAACACACATTTAGTGGAACAGTAATATTCAACTTGTAGCTCACTGTAACTTAGATTTGTTTATACGCCATTTTACCAACCTGTAGGAGCTTCAATCATTGTCTTTTGTGCTGGATTTTCCTACATTTTCAAGGAAAACTTCTGTAATTTTCCACCTGGACTATTTGTTCACCTGTTTTTCGTATCTACAGTAGGTGGGGAAAACAGTTTTTGAAATTGGTCCCATTTTGAGCCAAAGCAGGGAAACATGCTGCAATGTAATCCTTCGGGCAATTGAACAGCGTCGACTTAAAGTGCTTTTTTTGGCCACTGTTGGGCTCCGATTGTTGTTTTAGACCGTTTTAACGGAATTTTATTGCTTGGCAACAGCCTGGGTCCATCCATGTTTACTTCCTGTTAGCTGATGTCATTCACATACACAAACGAGGAACCTCTAAAATGTTATAGGTTCCCTCGACTGCAACAAAAAAAACCTGCAACAGGAAATGAATTGGGTCATATTAAGAATGTTTGCATTAGCCGCGAACATAGTCTATAAGAGTCTGACAACATTATGGAATAGACTCTGTATAGACATTTTTCTTACTCCTTATTTTATTTAGTCTGAATGTTATTCTGTCTAATCACTTATCCCCCAAGGGTGAGTTAGGGTTAGGTTTAGGGTTTAGACCTGGTGTAAGGTTTAGGTTTAGGGTTTAGACCTGGTGTAAGGGTTAGGTTTAGGGTTAGACCTGGTGTAAGGCCTTGTTGAAATCAGCAAAATACTACGCCACAAAACTGAACATATTCTGAATAGTAAGTGTTGTCGGTTCAGATCTCGTTAGACTTCCAGAAACCTGACTTTCTCTTTTTGCCTAAAACGTAATAGTAGTAGTGAATGTTGTTTACTGCCTAAATAAAAGCACAGGCAGTATGAGAAAGAGCTTTTTGAACAGCATTGAAACACGTCACAGTAGAAACACTAAATACAAATATGAACCTGAAAATGATCATTATACGTTTTCCTTAATCCTAAAATGCTCACTCTTTAAGAAGTAGAACATGTTCACTTACTCAAACCGCTTTAGTCTTTTGAGATTAGTGAATAAACAATCCCTCTCTTGTCTCTGGGTACGGGGAAAAAAAACTCTCCAATTTGGGCATTAGTGGGAACTTTGTCTTAATTTATCGCTCTGGCTCCGGCCCAACGGCGCTCCGCTCCACCTTTCTTAGCTTCCTTTCTTCTCGTTCAGGAGGATGAATGTCTGTAGTTTAGCTCTAAAGACATTTGATTTCCCCCGCAG
>NW_022987733.1:1444899-1452444 GCF_902827165.1 Trematomus bernacchii
CACACACACACACACACCACAACACCACACACAAACACAGTTACACACACCCCTGGTGAAATCAGGAGTGTTTACCACATGATTCCTTAATCATTGTACTCTCTCCCCGCACGAACACACACACACACATTTTATTAATTGAAACCTCTATAATGTTCTACGTGTAATATCTTCTCATATCACAGTTACTCAGACCATTACTCAGTTCACAGACCAATTGAAAGCAAGCGGACTACACACACATCCTCCCATCCACACACCCCTTTAGTGCGTGCGTGTGGTGTGTGTGTGGTGTGTGTGTGTGTGTGTGTGTGTGTGTGTGTGTGTGTGTGTGTGTGTGTGTGTGTGTGTGTGTGTGTGGCGTGTGCGTGTGTGTGTGTTGCAGTTATTTTCACAGTGTTCCACTGGTAGCTGTGGTTTGGGGCCTGCATCTATTTTAATACCTAAAGAGAGGGGAGAAGATGGCTGTGCACATATGTATTATGTGTGTGTGTGTAAGGAAAATACATGTAGTGTGTGTAAGTGTAGGTCATGCTGTGTGTAATCCGGGCAGCTGTCTTTGTTCTGTCTCTGTGGTGTTTCCAAATTGAAGAGTTCTCCTCCAGAAAGCTAAATATAAACCAGCAGAGGTCTATTTTAGAAAGATTCAATCATTACCTGAAGTTCATTTTTCAATAAATCTTAAATGTGGGAGACTTTTTGTTTTTCAGCCATGACGGTTTCTTACTTTCTTACTCACAAACTAAAGTACTTCAGTCAGAGAACAAACATGGCAAACATCTCTGTTTACACTGTTGGACATACACACACCTCATATGATGTGTGTCTTCAGATCAGGTGTCTGGTTCACACTCTTCCTGTTTCTTGATGTGTCTTTTCAAAGCCTTGGAGCGTGTGTACGGCAAATTAGTGGGTCTAACTTGCTATATGTACTGTATGTGTGTGTGTGTGTGCATACAGAGATGTGTATGTTGAGGGGGGATTGAAATAGCGTAAAGCCCACAGCCAAATTGCTGCTCACCACAGCAGCTCAGTGTGTCCCCCATCTTCAGTCCCGCAGCCAGAATAAAGCAGGAATGTTCTGGAGCCTCTGCAGACCCACACAGCGCTGAGCAGCTTCTCCGTCAACCAAAGCTGTCCAGAACCGGCCCCAAGCGCCACTTAAATGGCACAAACTGTCTCAAAACTATCACAACATTTAACTTTCTTTAAGCTATCCCTCAATTTGTTCTGGAAAGACCAAAATAAACAGCTGTTGAGATATTTGCCCACAGATGTCAACAATGTTTGACAACGGTTACTTCCAGTTTTCAAAATTCCCAGATTATACCAAGCTATATCTAAAATACATCAAAACTCTACCAACACGTTCTGCGAAAGGCCTGTAACTCTCACTAAGGGACCCATAACTATCTCCAAATACCCAAAGCTTGACTCTAACATCTATATTATATTTCCATTTACATTATTACATGTCCTTTGTCTCAACCTAAAATATAGAAAATCGAAACGGGAAGAATCCTGCAAGCACATTAGCTTTGAATTAGCCAAACATTTCTTAGTAGTAATTACAGAAAGTACACAACCGAAAACAATCTGCCCCTTCCTTCAGACTTCCTTACAGAGCCCCTCCTCCAACACACACGAACGCACACATGACCAATGAGGGCACGAGATAAATTTGTGCACGAGATGGAAGGCTGACAGGCAGGTAGGCCATCGGCTTAAAATGATTGGTCGTGCTTTTTTACAGTACTACAGCTTCCACAGATGACATTTTTTAATGTATTTATTGTCAAAGCATTTAATATATTCATTGCTATCGGGATGTTAAGAGCATTCCATGGAATATAACAACAAGTGAATTACCTACCCCACCTTTAAACTAACACTAACTTAAAGTTGAAATGTCTATAACCACACTAAAGATCCCCCAATGTGTGCCAACATCCTTCCTTCTCCCTCCCTTCTTGTCCTCAGACATGATTTTTTCCAACGTTCTCCAATCCCAATGCTCAAACATCCAAAGACCAAATACTATATGCATCAGTGTACATCTCACAAATGCACAACATTTAAAAAAAAAACGGTTACTTCCAGTTTCCAAAAGGCCAAGTCTGTACCCAGCTATGTCTAACATACATCCAAACTGTACCAAGGTGTGAATAAGAAAATAACGTAGTGTATGTGAGAGAGGAATTGTAGTATGTATGAGGGTATAGTAGTGTGTGTGAGAGAGAATGATAGTGTATGTGAGAGGGATTGTAGTAGTGATGAGGGTATAGTAGTGTGTGTGTGAGAGATCATAGTGTAGTGAGAGAGGAATTGTAGTATGTATGAGGGTATAGTAGTGTGTGTGAGAGAATGATAGTGTATGTGAGAGGATGTAGTATGTATGAGGGTATGTAGTGTGTGTGTGAGAGAATGCTAGTGTATGTGAGAGAGGGATTGTAGTATGTATGAGGGTCTAGTAGTGTGTGTGTGAGAGAATCATAGTGTATGGGAGAGAGGAATTGTAGTATGTATGAGGGTATAGTAGTGTGTGTGAGAGAATGATAGTGTATGTGAGAGGGATTGTAGTATGTATGAGGGTTATAGTAGTGTGCTGTGATGAGAGAATGATAGTGTATGTGAGATGAGGGATTGTAGTATGTATGAGGGTTATAAGTAGTGTGTGTGTGTGAGAGAATGATAGTGTATGTGAGAGAGGATGTAGTAACTATGTCATGTCCTGAATGTACCAAATGTTACATCATTTGCAAGATAGTTTTTGGAGTCTTTAAGGCCATTTAACGTTCTTTTTTTTAGAGAATTTGATGCATTTAGGAAATGTAGTATCGTCCAGGATTGTTTTTTAAGGTTAGAGTTCGTTTCAAGGGTCCTTCGAGTTGGAGATTGTTGGTTTATTGCGTCTGTGCTCACACCCTGCGTCCCTGATTGTGATTGTTTTGTGTAGTACGCTTCTACATCACTGTCAACACTGGTTGTATCTTCTTGCGTCCACAATTACTCCTGCTGCTAAAATATATCACCACTATTACTATAACTTATCTACCTGAAAGGAACCCTACAGTACGTATGTTGCTGTTTTTACATCTTAATCAGTAACACTACAACACATACTGTATATCTTCTATTTTACAACACATGCACTTTTCCTTGCACCACTCTAGTTATTTTTGAATATATCATTACTACGATTGCTTTGTGGTTGTAACAAGTCCCACACGCTGTAATAATCACACGGACGTCTTGCTTTTCTTGGGTGTTGAAGTGTTTTCGAAAGTGGGTGCGGAGTATTGAGCCTCAACCTCGGGCTTTGTCTAAAAACTGATAACCCGACCGTACGACGAATATAGAGGCGGGCCACGGGCGAGAGAGAAGAAACACAGATACACACCGCAACTCTGACTATTTACAGAGAGGAGGACAGGGAGGAATGTGTGAGAGGTCAGCGGTAAGACTGTGTGTGTGTGTGTGTGTGTGTGTGTGTGTGTGTTGTGTGTATGTGTGTGTGTGTGTGTGTGTGTGTGTGTTGTGTGTGTGTGTGTGTGGTGTGTGTGTGTGTGTGTGTGTGTGTGTGTGTGTGTGTGTGTGTGTGTGTGTGTGTGTGTGTGAAAATGTGAGTAAGTTGCTCCAGAGGTGGGCTATTTCCTTACCTGATGTTGATGTAAGACTGAGGTTAATAAAACACACACACAGACCCACACATTCCCCGTGGAAATTGTAAGACAGCGTAAAAAAACTGGCCTTAGAAAACACCTGCCCAATTAAGAGCGAGGCATATCCCATTTCAAACAACTGTGAGTGTGTGTGTGTGGTGTGTATGTGTGTGGGTGTGTGTGTGGTGAAGCCACAGGCTGTGCTCTCACCAAAGAGAACAAGATTGGCTTTAGAGAAGGCCAGGATAAATATTAGAGAGGGCCTTAGGGTAATCTACACACACATACACCACACACACACACACACACACACACACACACACACCACACCACCAACACACACACACACACACACACACACACACACACACACACACACACACACACACAGACGCAGACGCCGTGGGGGAGATGGAGACACACACACATTCTCAGACACCTTAAGGTAGACACGATGGCAGACACACACGCACACTGTGACTCGCGCACACACACACGCCACAAAGGCACGATGTGTGTGTAGCGCATGTTTTAAAACGAAAGTACCGTGAAACTGGACACAATCCTCGGGGGGAGGAGAGGAAATTAGGAGAAAGGAGGGATGAAAGGAGGGAAGGAAGGAAGGAAGGAAAGACGGATGGGGGAGAGAGGAGGCGAGGTGGGTGAGGAGAACACAGGGAAGGAGAGGGAGGACGGAAAGGATGATGAGGGAGCAGAGGGGGAGAGAAAATAAGGAAGAGGAGACAGAAAAGGAGGAGAGGAATGAGGATAAGGAGGGGAGGAAAGGAATGAGGAAAGGGGGATGAGGAGGGGACACAGAGGTGGGACGGAGGAGAGACAAGGCGTCCAATTCATGGGCCTCAGGAGCTCCCTAAATCCAGACTGATCCAGGGGATTCTGAAAGGGATTTTGGTCACACACACACTCTCTCACACATGAGAGCTTACACACACACACACTTGCAAACCACATGTTCAACACGGTATCCCGCGGCTGCCTTTTCCTCCGCTAAAACATTTATTAGGATGTAGCTGTTTTACTTTCACTGTTTTCTGTTAAAATGTATGTCATTCATGTACATCTCAATGACTCTCTCATTACAGGACACAGGAGTTGTTTCAAGGTCACCTAGTATGCAACTCCTCTTCTTCATGTCTCTTCTACATCACATGTGTCCCCTCTTCTTCATGTCTCTTCTACATCAACATGTGTCCCCTCTTCTTCATGTCTCCTCTACATCAACATGTGTCCCCTCTTCTTCATGTCTCTTCTACATCAACATGTGTCCCCTCTTTTCATGTCTCCTCTACATCAACATGTGTCCCCTCTTCTTCACGTCTCTTCTACATCAACATGTGTCCCCTCTTTCATGTCTTCTACATCAACATGTGTCCCCTCTTCTTCATGTCTCTTCTACATCAACATGTGTCCCCTCTTCTCATGTCTCTTCTATATCAACATGTGTCCCCTCTTCTTCATGTCTCTTCTACATCAACATGTGTCCCCTCTTCTTCATGTCTCTTCTACATCAACATGTGTCCCCTCTTCTTCGTCTCTTCTACATCAACATGTGTCCCCTCTTCTTCACGTCTTCTACATCAACATGTGTCCCCTCTTCTTCATGTCTTTCTACATCAAATGTGTCCCCTCTTCTTATGTCTCTTCTACATAAACATGTGTCCCTCTTCTTCATGTCTCTTCTACATCAACATGTGTCCCCTCTTCTTCATGTCTCTTCTACATCAACATGGTCCCTCTTCTTCATGTCTCTTCTACATCAACATGTGTCCCTCTTCTTCATGTCTCTTCTACATCAACATGTGTCCCCTCTTCTTCATGTCTCTTCTACATCAACAGTGTCCCTCTTCTTCATGTGTCTCTTTCATCAACATGTGTCCCTCTTCTTCATGTCTCTTCTACATCAACATGTGTCCCCTCTTCTTCATGTCTCTTCTACATCAACATGTGTCCCCTCTTCTTCATGTCTCTTCTACATCAACATGTGTCCCCTCTTCTTCATGTCTCTTCTACATCAACAGTGTCCCCTCTTCTTCATGTCTTCTTCATCAACATGTGTCCCTCTTGTGTTAAAGAGTCTCTGAAAGTTTCAGGAACAAAGATTCTCTCTCTTTTTGTCCTGATCCATTTCTATAAAAACCTGTCTGAAAATGAGCTGATCAGATTTTGGCCACTTTATGATGTCATAACGATGTGTTGGCTTGTGCAACCATTAGCCAATCAGCAACCAAGGTAACACCCGTAGTATTATTATTATTATTAACTGAGCAAACCGACATGTCACAGTGATGCAAACTGGAACACATGGCCAAACCAAATAGAAAACAAGGTGTAATTAAGATGAAGAGGATACAAAAGGGCACTGATGAAACCCAAACCCCCCGTTTGACATGAAAGCATGGTTTGTCCCAATGTGAGTCCTCAGCCAAAGTACCAAGGCCTTTATTAAATAGGACAGTGATGTATCTTGAAGGGAACGTTTTGTGTTAAACCTGCAGGGATGCACTTTAAGGCACAGCTTACAGTATTACATGAAGGGTGCAAGGTCTGTAAATATCATGTTCAGGATGTATACATGTCATGTTCTTTCATATATTCCCATCAAGAGAAGAACAATCACGTACATGTAAAGGTCAGATGTGAAAGACCTGAAAAAGGAGTGTGGGAAATGGCTTTTAGTTAAAGCTACTTGTACATGAGATATCTACAGACATGTGAAAGGAGTGCTTGTTGGCAAAGGCAGATTCAAGATGTGTCCTCATGCTAAACTTTGCAATAATGCAGATTCCTGGTAAACTGTCATAGACCATCCGATGAAAACTCGTCCTCCTCCAGTCGAGCTGCAGAAGGCATTATATTGTAGTATTCAAACTGTGCTTATGTAGTACATTCTGTCTGATGTCATCCCCTTTTCTTTTCTTCAGGAGGTGTTGAGCCCATTGCCGAGGTGTCTGCTGACGGAGAGGAGCCGGAACTTCAACAGGAAGCCACCAAGTTCATCAAGAAGAAACAGCCGTCTAAGAAAGTCAAGAAAGGTAGGATCACTCCTCCATCCCTCATCTCCTTTTCTACCGCACTGTCATCTCATCTCCGTCTCCTCCGACTCGTGTCAAACATCCATCCCATCCAAAAACACTGCTCCCTGCTTGAGACTAAATCCTGAGCAGATCTCTGATATCTGTTCACTGTCGGTCTCACTGTGTCTAATCCCCCTATATTTCCCCTCACGGCACAGAGCTCTGTCTCGGGTATCGGTACATACCGCTCGACTGCTGCTGGCTCACCGTCGGCACAATCAGCAGGGTCAGATTGTAGTCGGTGCCAGGACATTAGATCAAACGATGCAGCCCGGATGGTGCTTTTTGCTTGCTTGAGGTTGGGTCGATTTTCTGGTTTTGAGAGCGTACGTCAGAGAATTAGTTGTCTCAGGTGTAATCAATTCAAACACAAGTTGTCATATCAGACGATCAGAAGATGAAGAAAAGTGAAAATGACTCTGATATGTAAGGAGAGAACGGCTAATGCCACATTATAGAAGAAACAAGTACCTGCTCATCAAAGTATTTCTGGTGAATAAGTCATATGGTTGATTTTCAACGACATGGAGCTTTATATAATCGCATTCCTCAATAGCTATTTAATGTGCTGTTGATGAGCCAATTTATTTAATCGTTTATTTGGCAGGGACAATGCACAGAATGATGAACACTTAAAACATTACAATGTATCAAGCGTAACAGTGCCAGATTTAGCTTTGAGCTAATTCCATCCGCACTCCCTCACAGACTGGCTTTGGCTAAAATCATCCATGTGATACGAGAAACTCATTTGTGGGTGCTACGTAATGTATGTGAATTTAAAATGA
>NW_022987733.1:1452544-1462544 GCF_902827165.1 Trematomus bernacchii
GTCCCCGCTCTGATGTCCCCGCCCTGATGTCCCCGCCCTGATGTCCCCGCTCTGATGTCCCCGCTCTGATGCCCCCGCTCTGATGTCCCCGCCCTGATGTCCCCGCTCTGATGTCCCCGCTCTGATGTCCCCGCTCTGATGTCCCCGCTCTGATGTCCCCGCTCTGATGTCCCCGCCCTGATGTCCCCGCTCTGATGTCCCCGCTCTGATGTCCCCGCTCTGATGTCCCCGCTCTGATGTCCCCGCCCTGATGTCCCCGCTCTGATGTCCCGCTCTGATGTCCCCGCTCTGATGTCCCCGCTCTGTGTCCCTGCCCTGATGCCCCGCTCTGATGTCCCCGCTCTGATGTCCCCGCCCTGATGTCCCCGCTCTGATGTCCCGCCCTGATGTCCCCGCTCTGATGTCCCCGCTCTGATGTCCCCGCTCTGATGTCCCCGCTCTGATGTCCCCGCCCTGATGTCCCGCCCTGATGTCCCCGCTCTGATGTCCCCGCTCTGATGTCCCCGCTCTGATGTCCCCCCTATGATGTCCCCGCCCTGATGTCCCCGCCCTGATGCCCCCGCTCTGATGTCCCCGCTCTGATGTCCCCGCTCTGATGTCCCCGCCCTGATGTCCCCCGCTCTGATGTCCCCGCCCTGATGTCCCCGCTCTGATGTCCCCGCTCTGATGTCCCCGCTCTGATGTCCCCGCTCTGATGTCCCCGCCCTGATGTCCCCGCTCTGATGTCCCCGCTCTGATGTCCCCGCTCTGATGTCCCCGCCCTGATGTCCCCGCTCTGATTGTCCCGCCCTGATGTCCCCGCTCCTGATGTCCCCGCTCTGGATGTCCCCGCTCTGATGTCCCCGCTCTGATGTCCCCGCTCTGATGTCCCGCCTGATGTCCCCGCTCTGATGTCCCCGCCCTGATGTCCCCGCTCTGATGTCCCCGCTCTGATGTCCCCGCCCTGATGTCCCCGCCCTGATGTCCCCGCTCTGATGTCCCCGCCCTGATGTCCCCGCCCTGATGTCCCCGCTCTGATGTCCCCGCCCTGATGTCCCCGCCCTGATAGCCAGGTGTCCCGCTGACACATCCTCACGCCTCCAACACACTTTATGAACGCACCCTCTATTAAACACACACTTCAAGGTGACAGTGGATGGCTTAGAGAGGGTTTGCGTCATCCTCGGCCTCTCCCTCTTTCTCTCGCTGTCCATCCATCTATCCTCCCCTTCTTCCACACACACACATGCCATAAATAACCCCACACACACACACACATAGGGAGTAGTGTATGTGAGTGTGAAAAGCAGATGGAGAGGAGGGAGCTGATAAGAGAGGACAGGTCGGTGATGTCACTGCGTATAAAAGAGGAGAGGAGATGTGGAAAGAGTCTGAGGTCATCTTCTCATAACTCACTTCATGCGGCGTCTGTGATTCTCGTCCGCAGCTGGCTGAGACTCAGCCTGTTCAGCTGCTTTACAGCCGTCTCATGATGAAGCACACTGAGGATCTTCAGATGAAACCACAGAGGGATTATTATTTTTGAATTCTGTCTTCAAAGATCCTCAGTCTGCACCACAACGGGTCACATGTCGCCTCAATAGCAGCACCTCTTGTCTCTGTTTTCTGGTGATTCAAGAGCACTTCAGCAGAGTCAAGGAGTTGAGCAAATCGTCAGGCCGTTGTGTCCTTGGGCAAGACACTTCACCCGAATTTGCTCCTGTGGGTAATGTCCACAGTAATGACTCTTACATGTCTAATATGTGTAATGTGTAATTGTAAAGCGCTTTGAGCACCTGCAAAAGCGCTCTAATAAAAAATGTGATGCATTATTATTATTATTTATTGAGCATTGTTAAAAACGCTATATAGATGTCAGATATTACTTTTAATATTAAACCTGCCGCCCCTGATTAAGAGATGATTGCAACAACCCTGTCTCCTAAATATTATGTACAATTCATTTGCAAACAGATGAAAGGATTCATGCTCAACTTAAGCTGCTTTACACCCACGCCTGCCAGCCACCATGAAAACTGCTACAAAAAGCCACTATAGCATTCTCCAAAGTGTTTTTAAAAGCTACTTGGTCAATGACAGGCTGATAACGGGGGCGTGTGGCGTAGTGGGTTGTCCGTAGGTGTTCGGATCAGGGGGGTCACAGGTTCAAACCCCACTGCAGTCAGCATGTCGTTGTGTCCCTGAGACACTTCACCCCAAATTGCTCCTGTGGGGATTGTCCACAGTATTGAGTATGTAAGTCGCTTTGGATAAAAGCGTCTAACAAGTGACATGTAATGTAATGTAATGTAATGTAATGTAATGTAATAACGGCAGAAGTTAAGCACCATAAACTCTACCTGGCAGAGCCAAACCTGCACATTTCTACCCAAACGCTAACCGCTTCATACCCTTACCCCCTTGATTCAAACTGCTTCCCTTCAGAGTGAGCGTGCAGGGGTTGGAAAGCAGCTTTAGGGAAACCTTTACCGCAGATTTACAAGCATGTCATGAACTATGTTTTCCTTCAGGTAACGTACAAATGTAAATATCTAGAACCAGTTTTTGATAGTTTGATGTCAGGAGCTAAGCATTGTGGTCTCTATGAACAGCTCCCTTAGTAGAGCCTTGCAGTGAAAACAGCCGGTTAAGATCCATTTCTAAGATAACCTTGCCTGCTAGCTTGCACCGTTTTACACAGCTGTAATTATAATTGGTTGCACATCGAAAGATCAGCCGTAAACAAGGTCAAAGTTGAAATCATTTCGCTCTTGGCGACAATTTTGGGCGGCCCACGAAGCAGAGGGTAGAGCTCTCTACATACAAACACGACGGCAAAGTCAGCGCAGAGCAGTTTTACCGTTGATCATGTGAATGCAGCTTAATGTCGCGGAAACACAACCATCCTAAAATCTGCAATGCGCTCTCTGTCAACATTTTTTAATTTGTTTAGCTACAATGTCGTCTCCGGCCAACGAAACCACGATGAGGTTCAGATCAAGAAAACATCCTGGTCTTGGTGCAATAGTGAAAAATTAAAAACTCTCTTGAAAACTGATTGAAGCACGAGTTAGGATATGTTTACTTTTTAAAATATTTAACCAAAACCACAGTCTGTAACCTCATGGTCTGAAAGTGAGAACATGTGGGACGCAGATCTCTCCACCCCGTGACTCTGCCCTGACTTAAGGATGTCACTCGTTGTTGATCTGAATCAGCTGCTGAAAAAAATACATTAGCAGTTGGATAATTGGCGTATGAACATATGTTGTATTCGATGTGGAATGGAAGGACGGGGTTGATTCATTTAGCAAATAAAAACAAAGCTGCAACTTTGTTTATTCTGCAATCTGATGAACATAAAAAAAAGATACATTTTAAAAAGAGAGGACACGCACACACACACACACACACACACACACACACACACACACACACACACACACACACACACACACACACACTGTTTCTCCTCTCTGCTAAGCACCATCTAAATGTAATGCTAGAGTTAGCTCTGCAGGAGGAAGCCTGAGACAAATGGAGCCCATCTCCTTCTGCGAGGTGTGTGTGAGACATTTTTACATTAGTGTGTGTTCAAAAAGGGTCTCGACCTGATATATTGTATGAAATATATTATTTATTTAACTTGAGATATGGTCACCAAGTGTCTTGTCGTACCTTTATATACAATGTATAACTTTGAATTAGCATTGTGATAAATGTCCATATCCATCACACAGAGTTTGATCCGATTGGATAAAGAGGATTTTTGGCCTGTTTACTCAGTAAAGGTCTGACCCTGAAACACACAGAAACAAGCATGTCAAACACAATACCTATAAAGGGTGTGTGTGTGTGTGTGTGTTATAGTACTGCAGATTTATGGCACGTGGAGTACATAAAGTTCTGTGTAAGATAAATAAGTTATTTTCTCTCTCCAGGTCACACTGCTGTCTTTGTTCCCATTGTGCCAGAGCAAATATCTGTGTTTATCTAGCACCACAAATCACACACACACACACACACACACACACACCACACACACACACACACACACACACACACACACACACACCACACACACACACACACACACACACACACACACACACACACACACACACACATTGAGGTGTTCATTCATTCTTTCAATAATTCTTTCTCATTGTGATATTAAACCAACACACACATGTACAACGTGCACACACACACACATTTGTAAGTACCAACATCCTTTCACACAAGCCCTTAGCAAACAATGCTAAACCACCAGCTCATAAATAACCAGCACTGCCAAACCGTGTGTGTGTGTGTGTGTGTGTGTTGCTGGTATATGGTATGTAGTTGTGTCCTGGCTGGTACGTCCTATCAGGATTATCCAGGAATGTACACACTTCCTCTCCTTCGCTCTCTTCTTTCTCTGTCTCTCTTTTCAGTGAGGTATATTTTAAATTACTCTCCTGCTAACTTATCAGATAGAAAAACACGAGTACACAATCTAATTCCAAGTTATGTAATGCCATACGCACCACGATTACAGAGAAGCAGTGGTTGGCAATTACATTCTTAGATCTGGTTTGTAAAAGTAGACACTTTTAGCATGAGTTCACCTCAGTCCAACTGGTTATACATTTATATTTATTGCAGGACTGTAAGGAAATGTAGAGTCCACCAAAACTATTAATCGTATAATTTCTGGATATCCCAAAATCTTGAAGACGGGAGCTTATGATTTTGGGTGTTTAATTGCAGGAAAGCCACAGTCATCCATTACTAGTCTCTTCATCGTCACAGATATTACATAGCTCTGATTTTGTTCTTTGGACAGGTTTACAATTGTACTATTTTGCTATTTGCAGCTGGTATTACATTCACACAGCGTTTTTACACAAGCTTCAATGCAGGAAGTATTCCAGGTTCAACTTGCACGTCAACTTACTTAAAGTATAAGTTACATTTTTGGGGAAAAACACTTTTTTGCTGTTTGCAGGGTTCCCGCGGGGTCTTAAAAAGTATTACATTTGATAATCTGAATTTAAAGCCTTAATAAGGTCTTAAATATGATCAAAAAAATAAGAAAGGTCTTAAATATGATTTAGAAGGTCTTAAAAATGATGGGATTTCAAAGGTACTTCTGTGTTGCGATCGCGTCTAAATGTGTTTTGGGGGAAATGTCCGGGCTGCAAAGTAACCAGTACGGTAAGAGCCTTTCAGTTCCCCCCAACAATTTGTATTGAAATAAATCAACATGGAACCAGTAATCACTAACTTTGTTTCCCCCAGCCCCTTATCGGAGAACACCCAGCTAGTAACCTAGCAACCAAGCTTCAGCTAGCGGCAGTCAGAAATTAGGTATCTTCTTCGAATCTTAAAGTAGTAGTTCGATTTTTGGGGAAAAACACTTGTTTGCTGTTTGTCCAAGAGTTATGACAAGCTTTATATTTATGTAATGTGCTTAGTTTCAAACTTTAACCGGGAGGCAGTTCGCTTAGCTTAGCATAAAGAATGTAAGTTGACGGAAACAGTTCAAAACGGTGCCTTAACACGATTAAAACACATATATTGTTTGTTTACTCCACACCTAAACAGATGTGTAAAATACATATTTATGGTTTTTCGGGGGGTTTTCTTGCAGGAACTGTATCTCTTTGTTTCTTATTCAGTGTTTTCCCCCCTCTGTATTGAATTTGTTAGGCGTCTTTTAGCATTATTATTATTTTTGTATTATTATTATTACATATGCACACTACCAACATGCAGCATCTCCTATGGTTGCCTGCAACATGACAAAGACTCCAGGAAGTAACTGCACCCTGGTGTAGTTCAACAAAAACTAGTTCCTCAACCAACACTGGCTCCATACTAATACATATACAAGTGAGTAGAACCACTTCCTCAACAGATACAGAATCAGAATACCTTCATGCACTATTTACTGCACATTTATTTCACACATACTGGCCAATGTACGGCCCCCCATAGAGCCGATGTGATGCTTTTACATTAATCAGCCCAACTTTAAGCATGCTGTATTTACTTTATACTTCTCGAGGGGTTAAACAAATACGAGGTGCCTGAAACCTTTTACACACACGTTTGGTGTTTTAGAGGAAACTTCTCTCTTCCTCTGACTGGGGCTGTGACCACAGGGAACATGAGCTTTCCCCTCAGTGTGTTTTAGTGTAAGGTGTGTGTGTGTGTGGTGTGTGTGTGTGTGTGTGTGTGTGTGTGTGTGTGTGTGAGTGTGTGTGTGCGTGTGTGCGTGTGTGTGTGAGAGTGTGTGAGAGAGTGTGAGAGAGAGAGAGCTCCATAAAGACTGCTGGGATGATTTGCTCTCCTCTATAAGCACAGTCTCTCTCCCATGACCCCCTCCTCTACCTGGAGAGGGTCTGTCTCTCTGCCTGTCTGTGGTCTGTCTCTCTGCCTGTCTCTGGTCTGTCTCTCTGCCTGTCTGTGGTTTGTCTCTCTGCCTGTCTGTGGTTTGTCTCTCTGCCTGTCTCTGGTCTGTCTCTCTGCCTGTCTGTGGTCTATCTCTCTACCTGTCTGTCTTCCTAACTACTCTATGAGGATGTTGTCATCAGCAGTGGATCTTATTCTTAATACTCTTCTAACTGTTTTGTCTACATGTGACCTTTATGAATTTTAAACTTACATTTTAGGCCACTCACATTTAGACTTTCAAATGCATAATTGTTGTGTAATGTGTGTGAACTCTTGAGCTGTGCATGGTGAGTGTTTTATTTGCCGGTGCCAAAGACACATTCCCATTTGATTTCAATTTATTGGATAATTAAGTAATCTGAATCTGAATTACAAGGGTTCCCTCAACGCCAAAGCCATTTGGGAGTATTACAGGAAATAAGATCTGTGGCAAACACATACAGTAGATGATATTTAATAGTTTTGTTCAGTAGGATAAAATCCTCATTTAACACCACTTTAATTTTTTTATTTTCAAGCATAAAAGTAATCGCCAAAAGTTAAAAACTAAAGTCAGGCTGTCACATGACTTCACGTAACCACCGCTAAGCTAACGGAGACTAATGTTGGGCTATAAAGGAACTACAGCACGGTCACATGACTTCACATCACCACCGCTAAGTTAAAGGTGGCTAATGTCGGGCTATAAAGGAACTACAGCACGGTCACATGACTTCACATCACCACCGCTAAGCTAAAGGAGGCTAATGTTGGGCTATAAAGGAACTACAGCTCGGTCACATGACTTCACATCACCACCGCTAAGCTAAAGGTGGCTAATGTTGGGCTATAAAGGAACTACAGCTTGGTGACATGACTTCACATCACCACCGCTAAGCTAAAGGCGGCTAATGTTGGGCTATAAAGGGAACTACAGCACGGTCACATGACTTCACGTCACCACCGCTAAGCTAAAGGCGGCTAATGTTGGGCTATAAAGGAACTACAGCACGGTCACATGACTTCACGTCACCACCGCTAAGCTAAAGGCGGCTAATGTTGGGCTATAAAGGAACTACAGCACGGTCATATGACTTCACGTCACCACTGCTAAGCTAAAGGAGGCTAATGTTGGGCTATAAAGGAACTACAGCACGGTCACATGACTTCACATCACCACCGCTAAGCTAAAGGCAGCTAATGTTGGGCTATAAAGGAACTACAGCACGGTCACATGACTTCACGTCACCACCACGTAGCTAAAGGCGGCTAATGTTGGATGTGATGACGTTTAGTCGTCTCATTTAGTCATTTGTTAGCAACCGCTGTTTTTATGACACACATAAGCTGACACATTTTATGATGTTGTAGAACAAAACGTGAAAATCTCTTCTCCTTCTGTCAACCACAGAACGTATTATAGGCTAATTACCAAGAACACGTTCATTTATTTGGAGACAAGGGAACCAGAAGTGGTCAAATGCTAACTCATTTCCGGGTTTTAAGACTCATTCCTTAACCACAAGAGTAATACCTAACAGGATGTGTGTGCTCTGTAGGGCTTTCCAATAATCAAAATGCTCAGAATTGCAATATAGACTAGTGCAATATTCACATTTCAAAGCATGGGGATATTTAAGGGTCCCAGACGAGGTCCCTCTGACAGACAAAGGGTGCTGGCTGAGGCTCATTATGACCGCGCTGAAGTGCATATTCAGAAACCCCGTCTGGGACGAACCGTCTACCGAGCACCTGGACTTTAAATCGTTTTAGGTCTGCCTGACCCCCTTTATTATTTTCCTCTCAGACCCTTTATAGGCTCTTCCATAGATATATCCATCTCTCACATAAACGGCACCTTTCCTATTATCCTCGGAACAAAGTCCTATTTAAGCAGCCATTCATGAACACACACATTTTAACACACACACACACACACACACACACACACACACACACACACACACACACACACACACACACACACACACACACACACACACACACACACACACACACACCGGGGTCGGAGATAAATGGTGTCATTAAACAGGGGTGCTGAGGACTTCCTGGCCCCTCAGTCACACACCCCACTGAGAGTGTGTGTTCATATAGTTCACACAGAGATACACACTAGGCACACTATGTTTGTGTTTTCATATATTTGACCATATCTCACACACACACACTCACGGGTGGCCATCCATCACTTCCATGAATGGAGCATTTAGAGTCAGTGGAGACTGAGAGGGACGGGCGGTGGGATGTTTAGTTAAAGACCCCAGAAGCAGAACGTTATCAGAAATAAACATGTATGTTGTCCTAATCAGCTCCTTAATCATGCCTCTGTGCTGTGTTGATAATATAAAAATGTATTAGCAGTTAATGTAAACCCCTGTGGTCATTTTGTTCATATTTGGACAGTTAATTATGTTTAACCAAAACAGTTTTGAGTCACTCAGTCCTTCACGATTAACACATTTAACAACGTAGTTGAATGACTTGTAATTGTGTGAACAGATCCATGTGTAAATATGTAAATGTGAAACAACTTCTACAAATGCAAACAAATTATATTTAAACTAAAAAATATATATTTGGCAAATACAAAATCGATAGGAAAATGCGAAAATGTGGTTATGTGAGAAGACAATTTAAATATTGCTAAATACCAGAGATACTATTATTTTTCACCTGCAGTCACTGGGTAGATGTCACTAAAGTAAATCACCATAGAAACAAATGTCATTTAAAATAACAAGTATATGTGATCAGTAAAAACATGCAGCATACAATATGGTAACTCATTACTAATAGTAATCATAATAGTAATTATAAATGAATACATGAAAAGTAACAAATAAAGAAATAAATAACATGAGTCAGCGAATACAAGGCAGTACAGCAGCACTTCCTCCCCGCCAAAAGAAGCCTAATGTTCTACAACATCTTGGTATTTATTGATATTATATCAAATATATTTAACCTTAGCAATGTTTTCATTTCTTCATCATCTGTCATCTACTCCAGAGCAGAGAGTGAGGGAGTTATTAGACGGGGCCGCAGAGAGGTGAAGTCATATGTATTAAAACTGATGATATAAACCACCTCACACACTAACCACAGAGCAGTGTGTGTGCGTGTGTGTATGTGTGTGTGTGTGTGTGTGTGTGTGTGTGTGTGTGTGTGTGTGTGTGTGTGTGTGTGTGTGTGTGTGTGTGTGTGTGTGTGTGTGTGTGTGTGTGTGTGTGAGTGTGAGGGATGTAATGGGGGGAATCAGCTTCAAAGCCGCCTCAGTCCTCACAACTTATCCATCTCCATCTGTGGGTGTGATGGCAGTATAAATACACGGCTCTCTTTACACCACAGTCTGTGCGTGCATGCGTATGTTAATGTATGATATTTCATCTAGTATTCCACACCGAGCATGTTATGTTCAACACACACAAACACAGACACACACACACACACACACACAGACACACACGTAGAGCAGAGGCGTGATAAAAGGAATAATGTATATATTTCAATTTATTTGTTCAATTTCTCACTTCAGTTGAGCTCTATCAGTGTAATGAGGATTAAAGAGGCCATGTGTGTA
>NW_022987733.1:1465044-1497544 GCF_902827165.1 Trematomus bernacchii
TCGTTTGTTGAGACTCTTTTTTCCCACGATTCCCCGCACTTCCTGTTTCCTGTTTAGCTCCTAACCTTATCACGCGATTTAAATTTAGGACGGTGTCTGAGACTATTTGTTTCTTTCCTCACACGATTAGATTAGGCAAGGTCAGTCAGATCAAATGAGTCACACAATGAGATCACAGCGTTCGGGTCGGGACTCTGATCTCTGGTTAGCTGTGTACTTATACACGTGTGTGTCTGCGAGAGTATTTGTGGCTGTGTGTGTGGCTGTGTGTGTGTGTGTGTGTGTGTGTGTGTGTGTGTGTGTGTGTGTGTGTGTGTGTGTGTGTGTGTGTGTGTGTGTGTGTGTGTGTGTGCGTGTGCGTGTGCGTGTGTGTGTGTGTGTGAAGTGTTGTGAAATGATAGGATGTATGATGATGATTATGAGTGTCCTCAGCCAAAAAGAGGACAGGCCGACACCTCCCTCTACAATTACGCTACACCTCCACACCCTGTGTACGTGCTGCAGTTATTGTAGGAACAAGATGCAAGATCACGGTACATTTACTACAGAAACAATAAACTGAGAAGTATTTTAGGGACTGCTTGTAATGCAAGGGCGTATTCCCCTTTTTGTTAAAGCTTGCAGAGGCAATTTGGATATTCAAGTTGATTGAACTAAACAGAATGTCATGCACATCATTGTCTTTAAGGTTGGACAGCAAACAGCTGTGATGGAGAGTGACTGAGTACGTGTAATGAAGTACTTGAGTACTACTTTGACATACAGTACTTCTTCTTTTCTCAAGTATTTTCACAGTATGCTACTTTATACTTCTACCCCACTACATTTCAGAGGCGCATATTGCATTTCTCCAAACAACACTACGTTTTTTTTTACACTATATGTTATTTACAAAATATATGATACTCTGCAGCACTGTACTACTAATGAATGCAATATTTTAGCTCAAAATGTACAAACTAAAACATTAAGACAGTACTACCATAATACTATAATATACTATACTATATTTATAGTATACTGTGAAAAGAGCCATTCTGTATACTGAGTCCTGTTGATGCTATAAGTACATTTGGCTGATAATATTTCAGTTTTTCTAGTACTACCATTAACATTTCATTACTTTTAATTAGTATTTTTAGACCATAAATAAAGAATCATTGTACTTTTTCAAATAACACCCCAACAAATATATTCAAAGTCTTTGTATTAACATCATGTAAAAAAAGTTGCAGTTTTCCAGGTAGTTTGAATAGTTAGAAAAACCATTTTCATGCAACACATTACAGGAGAGGGAAAACCCTAAAAACAGAAAGGCCTCCTTAAAGATAAGTTGGGTCAAAGTAGAGTTTCTTTTTGTAAAATGTACATATAATCGCCATTTATCGTGCAATGAAGTGTTGTTTTTGTAGCCATATTTAGAGGTTTTATGTTAGAGTAAATGTACATGAACATTATTGTTATATTCAGGGGTGCACACAACTTTCTCAGTGAGGTACTCAGATGAGTACCTGGAGTCAGTGCTTGGTACTCCAACTTCTGGCTCCCCTCAAAGTTCCCAAAGCCCTCTGTATCGCGAATGTCAACGGGGGGGGGGGGTTTAGTGGAGTACAGAGCTTCGTGACCACAGAGCGTGTGAACGTTGTGATCAGCTGTTTTAGCGCAGGGCTGCTGTACAGACCGACGTTAACAGCAGCCCTGTCTGTGCACACGGAGACCGACTCTGTCGTCCGGTGATCTAACCGCCTTCTGGAAAAGCTTCACAAGTACGTCGGTACGCAAATGCGCTTTGTGACACAAGTGACGGTACGCATTTCAGATTGTTGCCGCGCATGCGTACCTGCGTACCAGTTATGTGCACCCCTGGTTATATATGTTAATTTGCTATGGTACATTCTCAGTGCCTTACAGCGTCATAAGAGTGAATTTCCCAAGGTTGTGTTTGCACTTGGATTCAGAGATGCATACTTTGGTACTTGTGTATTGCTCTGCAGGTGTATGCATGCGCGGGTATGACTGTGTGTCTTAGTTTTGGATGGTCTGTTTAGTTTGTACAGTGTGTGTATACATGTGTGTGTGTTTGTGTGTGTCTGTGTGTATGTGTGTGTGGAATGCAGACTGCCACCAGAGCCTAGATTTACTGGCGGAAGCACTGCCAAGAACAGGAGTGGTCAGATTAATCACTTTTTCTGTCTGTGTGTGTGTGTGTGTGTGTGTGTGTGTGTGTGTGTGTGTGTGTGTGTGTGTGTGTGTGTGTGTGTGTGTGTGTGTGTGTGTGTGTGTGTGTGTGTGTGTGTGTGTGTGTGTGTGTGTGTGTGTGTCTGTGTGTGAGCGTGCATTTTGAAGGTACACAATAAATCTTTCAAAGCGTCTTAGCAGTATGAAATTGTTTTCTTGTTTTTGGATTTTCATATCTTGAGAGACTGAAAACAAAAATAAGTATCTAAGAAAGTATAACACTAAGCTTTATATCAGATACCAGGTTTGCCTTTGGATAAAAAGGCTGATTTAATAATGGGATATCTACCTATCTGTCTAATAAAACGTGCTTTATACACAATTCCTCTATTAGTAACTTCCCTTTAGTTCAAGTCAGAAGCAAGATAGTAATACTGATGAGTGTCGAAGCTACATATGGATTGACAAGATGATATAAACACAGAAACAGAAGTTAATATTAAGTTGAGCCTTCAGTTGAGAGTCAGTAGAGTCAGCATGCAGGGAGGCAGTGGGGAGTGTGTGTGGTATGTGGGTGTGGTGGACTGGCCTTCACTGTGTATGTAAACCAAAAATGATCACATACTGAAGCTATCCATCTGTGTGTGTGTGTGTGTGTGTGTGTGTGTGTGTGTGTGTGTGTGTGTGTGTGTGTGTGTGTGTGTGTGTGTGTGTGTGTGTGTGTGTGTGTGTGTGTGTGTGTGTGTGTGTGTGTGTGTGTGTTTGCTGATGAGCAGTATGTTTGACAGGATCACTTGAGCACACACACTGATTCCACCCACACTCACACCTGTGGTAACAGGAAATTTGACGGATTTGCCAAAGATGTGGAGATAGTGAACTCTCTGTTTGACCCCTTTCTCTCTCTGTTTCCCTACCTCTCATTTGCCTCCTTAAGTTGCTCTTTTTAATACAGCAAATAGATAGGACAGGTTGTTGAAAAGTAAACTTTTAAGTGTTAGTTACTTGTTGTGTCCTATAAAGTGTTCCTGTTTAAGGGATAATCTTTTTAATATTGACTGATCTGCTTCACATTATCCCGCTTATTACACGGCTGCATACTAGATAAACCAACAAGTTGACTCACAATACTGATTTAAAAATTATCGTTTTGCCTCCACTAAGGAAAGAATATTCTGTTCCACGGTGTACAAACTTTGGCAACAACATTGTGACTTAAAATGATCGAGGTTTTCTGTAACTGTCCACGTCTGTTCACATTTTCTTTTTCATTAACCAGTCTTTAAACACTGCCAGAGCCCATACTGTGTTCCCTTTAGTGTGTACTTCCTGTTTGTCTTCTTCTGCTGTTCCCTTTAGTGTTTACTTCCTGTTTGTCTTCTTCTGCTGTTCCCTTTAGTGTTTACTTCCTGTGTGTCTGTCTGTCTTCTTCTGCTGTTCCCTTTAGTGTTTACTTCATGTCTGTCTTCTGCTGTTCCCTTTAGTGTTTACTTCCTGTTTGTCTGTCTTCTTCTGCTGTTCCCTTTAGTGTTTACTTCCTGTCTGTCTCTCTTCTGCTGTTCCCTTTAGTGTTTACTTCCTGTCTGTCTTCTTCTGCTGTTCCCTTTAGTGTTTACTTCCTGTCTGTCTTCTTCTGCTGTTCCCTTTAGTGTTTACTTCCTGTTTGTCTGTCTTCTTCTGCTGTTCCCTTTAGTGTTTACTTCCTGTCTGTCTGTCTGTCTTCTGCTGTTCCCTTTAGTGTTTACTTCCTGTTTGTCTGTCTTCTTCTGCTGTTCCCTTTAGTGTTTACTTCCTGTCTGTCTTCTTCTGCTGTTCCCTTTAGTGTTTACTTCCTGTCTGTCTTCTGCTGTTCCCTTTAGTGTTTACTTCCTGTCTGTCTTCTGCTGTTCCCTTTAGTGTTTACTTCCTGTCTGTCTTCTGCTGTTCCCTTTAGTGTTTACTTCCTGTCTGTCTTCTGCTGTTCCCTTTAGTGTTTACTTCCTGTCTGTTTGTCTTCTTCTACTGTTCCCTTTATTGTTTACTTCCTGTCTGTCTTATTCTACTGTTCCCTTTATTGTTTACTTCCTGTCTGTCT
This sequence comes from Trematomus bernacchii, assembly GCF_902827165.1. Lineage (NCBI taxonomy): Eukaryota > Metazoa > Chordata > Actinopteri > Perciformes > Nototheniidae > Trematomus > Trematomus bernacchii. The sequence continues at coordinate 1,469,297 of NW_022987733.1, forward strand.
TATTCTACTGTTCCCTTTATTGTTTACTTCCTGTCTGTCTTATTCTACTGTTCCCTTTATTGTTTACTTCCTGTCTGTCTTATTCTACTGTTCCCTTTAGTGTTTACTTCCTGTCTGTCTTATTCTACTGTTCCCTTTATTGTTTACTTCCTGTCTGTCTTCTTCTACTGTTCCCTTTAGTGTTTACTTCCTGTCTGTCTTCTTCTACTGTTCCCTTTATTGTTTACTTCCTGTCTGTCTTCTTCTGCTGTTCCCTTTAGTGTTTACTTCCTGTCTGTCTTCTGCTGTTCCCTTTAGTGTTTACTTCCTGTCTGTTTGTCTTCTTCTACTGTTCCCTTTATTGTTTACTTCCTGTCTGTCTTATTCTACTGTTCCCTTTATTGTTTACTTCCTGTCTGTCTTATTCTACTGTTCCCTTTATTGTTTACTTCCTGTCTGTCTTATTCTACTGTTCCCTTTATTGTTTACTTCCTGTCTGTCTTATTCTACTGTTCCCTTTAGTGTTTACTTCCTGTCTGTCTTATTCTACTGTTCCCTTTAGTGTTTACTTCCTGTCTGTCTTATTCTACTGTTCCCTTTATTGTTTACTTCCTGTCTGTCTTCTTCTACTGTTCCCTTTAGTGTTTACTTCCTGTCTGTCTTCTTCTACTGTTCCCTTTATTGTTTACTTCCTGTCTGTCTTCTTCTGCTGTTCCCTTTAGTGTTTACGTCCTGTCTGTTTGTCTTCTTCTACTGTTCCCTTTAGTGTTTACTTCCTGTCTGTCTTCTTCTGCTGTTCCCTTTAGTGTTTACTTCATGTCTGTCTGTCTTCTTCTACTGTTGCCTTTAGTGTTTACTTCCTGTCTGTCTTCTTCTACTGTTCCCTTTATTGTTTACTTCCTGTCTGTCTTCTTCTACTGTTCCCTTTAGTGTTTACTTCCTGTCTGTCTTCTTCTGCTGTTCCCTTTAGTGTTTACTTCCTGTCTGTCTTCTTCTGCTTTTCCCTTCAGTGTGTAAAACGTCACATAGTCCCTTGATCCTCCTTAGCAACGGTCTGTTCTCCTTAGCAGCAGTCTGTTAGTACAAATTAACAACCTCTGGATTCTCCAAATTGACCAATCAGAATTGAGGGTTTAACTGAGCCGTGTAATAATGCTTGTTTCACGTTGTGTGATCTTTTCAGCCGTGCTCCATCCACTTCTAAAGCCTCTAAGGCCACTTGTAATACACTTGGCACTTTTTTTGTTGTTGTTGTCCCTGCTTGTGTTTACAGTCTGGCTCGAACTCACAGTGTCGTCGGCTGTTTGGAGCTGTGATTACAGGACTGCAGCAACCATTAACCTACTGAGAGTTTACTAGTGTGGGCGAGAGGGCCAGATATCAGGAGGGAGAGGAAGCAGAGGAGGAGGAGGAGGAGGGAACTGAAAATGAAGCGTGAAAGTAACAGCGTGATTATACAGTAGAGAGGATGTTTACTACCTGTGTGTGTTTGTGTGTGTGTGGAAATGTGTTTGTGACCTCCACAACACCCCGTCTCCACATCATAATAGTGTGTCTAAAACGGAGAAAGAATGATAGAGAACGTAACGGTGGATGAAACTCAAGGGAGAGAAAGAGTTGCTAGAAGAAGAACCAGGTTGGTGCTCGATTTGAAGGATTAAATTCTCTTTCTCTTTACTAGTGTCTGCCCACTTATAATACTAGGATGGGTCAATGCCCTTGCTGTGGTTACGAATAAAGGATTGTAACAAGATTATATTTTGGCAGCTGCTGTTTTTCCAGGTCCAAAATTAACTGTATTTTGCCTCCCAGTAAGAGTATTCCCACCTTTTAAAGTAATCACAGTGTGAACTCAGCGTCCCATTTGGACCACACAAGTTCCATGTGTTGGCACCTGAGTGTGTGTGAGGCTCGGTAGCGTTTAATTTGTAGGTACTTAGGTGGTTTGGTGTACACGTTGTAATGCATACGTGCACACACACTGTGGTGTCCCTCAGCTCCTCAGGGGCCTTGCTGCTGGGATTGGAAGTTGTGGGGGGGGGGAGGTGTGTGATGTGTGCAGGGTTTCCCCCAGCAGGGTGCTTCGTCTGCGGCCAAAAGTACACACATCCTTTACTCAAGTAGAAGTACAGATACTCGTGTTTAAAAATACTCTGGTAAAAGTAGAAATACTGACTAAACTTCTTTACTCAAGTAAAAGTAAAGAAGTATGGGCTTCGAAATGTACTTAAAGGTAGGGTAGGTAAGAATGGAGAAACCAGCTCGAGTGCGCTAGAATTTGAAAGTACACAACCGAAAAAAATCTGCCACTTCCTTACAGAGCCCCTCCTCCAACACACGAACGCGCACATGACCAATGAGGGCACGAGATAAGTTTGTGCACAGATGGAAGGCTGACAGGCAGGTAGGCCATCCAGTTATTTTAGCCGGCCGGCTCAGATGATTGGTCGTGCTTTTTACAGTACTACGGCTTCCACAGATGACATTTTTTTATATATTTATTGTCAAAGCATTTAATGTATTCATTGCTATCGGGATGTTAAGAGCATTCCATGGAATATAACAAAAAGTGTTTCTGAAGTGAATTACATACCCCACCTTTAAGTAAAAAGTACCCATAACTAGCATCTGTTTTAAAGAGTACCTGACCTCCCTTTATATTAATAGAACAATAATGTCATTGTTAGCTAATGAATGTTTCCATGCTGAACAACGGCAACATGACAACGTTTTCATTGGTCCCTCTTCTTTAGAGAAGACCAGGAAATGATGGATACACGGATCGTGTTCAAATCAATAGGCACGCAATGACTCTAAATAATAATGATCACGCCACCAAACACACATTCAAACTAAAGGAACCAGCCTGTTTGGAAAATGTAAGAAGTAGAAAGTACAGGTATTTGTGTTCAACATGTGAGAAGTAGAAAGTACAGGTATTTGTGTTCAACATGTAAGAAGTAGAAAGTACAGGTATTTGTGTTCAACATGTGAGAAGTAGAAAGTACAGGTATTTGTGTTCAACATGTAAGAAGTAGAAAGTACAGGTATTTGTGTTCAACATGTAAGAAGTAGAAAGTACAGGTATTTGTGTTCAACATGTAAGAAGTAGAAAGTACAGGTATTTGGGTTCAAAATGTAAGAAGTAGAAAGTACAGGTATTTGGGTTCAACATGTAAGAAGTAGAAAGTACAGGTATTTGTGTTCAAAATGTAAGAAGTAGAAAGTTCAGGTATTTGTGTTCAAAATGAAGTAAAAGTAAAAAGTGGTCAGAAAAATAAGTAGTGGAGTAAAGTACTGATAACAGGAAACATGTACTTCAGTACAGTAACGAAGTATTTGTACTCCACTTCTTCCCTGTCTGCGGCTCGCTGGGTGTTGCCCCTTCCTCTCTGGGACAAAGAAAACACCCAGCGCCCTGAAATATCAAAAAAAGGTCTTAAAATATCGTCGATTCTGTTGGAATTGGCTCCACGGACGGACAAGGTCACGGCACTGCTGCTTCTGCTCTTTTCATTTTTAACATGGCACATGTTTCACTGGGTTACACAGCTCTAAATTTAGCATGTTTGAGGTTAAATGGAACAAATGGAGCGTTCCGACATTAAATTCTGCTGCTGTTTCGTTTTGTGCCAGTGTCTATATTTGTTCTGTGGTTTCACGGTATGTTTTGTCTAGTGTAGGTATTTTTAATGTAAAACCTGATACTGTTCGCCTGACAAATTCATTTTGGATTAACTGATCTAAAGAGAGTGATTTCTTTGTTTGACTAGTGGTTGCAGGTCACTCTCTGGGAAGCGAATGTTTTTACTGTAGGATGATATACATTTCTCTACCATCAGATACACTGAGCTACACTGGGGTATTTAAGTTCATTGATTGGCAGTAAATCAATTGATTGGCCCTATAATGAATACCTTTTCATACAGCTGTCTTATCTATGTGAAAATATGGCATTAGTTCAATATTATGACATGCTTAGTTGAATACTCCATTCTGATTGGTCAATTTGAAAATTCCAGAGGTTGTTAATTTCTGCTAACAGACCGAAGCTCTGGAGGAACGGACTGCTTTTTCTGATAATTTTTTTATCAATAAAATCCTTTACAATCAATATTTGAATCTGTGTTTTACAACAGATAATGTAGCATAGTTCCTCTCTTTGGGAAAGGGCTGCAGGAATGTGTAGCGGCAAGGCTTCTGGGAAATGTAGTCCAAATTTAGAGAAACGTGAGCAAAAACAAATACAGAAAGTGTGTGTGTGTGTGTGTGTGTGTGTGTGTGTGTGTGTGTGTGTGTGTGTGTGTGTGTGTGTGTGTGTGTGTGTGTGTGTGTGTGTGTGTGTGTGTGTGTGTGTGTGTGTGTGTGTGTGTGTGTGTGTGTGTGTGTGTGTGTGTGTGTGAGAAGGAGAGTGATGCTGGCAGACCATTTGTGGCCAGACAGAAAATCCAGGCGTCTTAAAAGACACACACACACACACACACACACATCACACACATACACACACACACACACACACTCACTAAGGTTATATTTTTAACAAAAGCATACTAAGCATATTTTGAGGGTGTGTGAGAGAGGGATTTCTGTAAAACCGGGCAAATGCGTGTGTGTGTGTGCGTGTGTGTGTGTCTCCATGTGTGTGCCTATGTCTGTGTGTTGTAAATGTCCTCTCTGATGTGGCTGGCCGTATCTAGGCAGAGCGTGCTTAAGAAGTTGACAGAGGCGCGCGCGCGCGCGTGTGTGTGTGTGTGTGTGTGTGTGTGTGTGTGTGTGTGTGTGTGTGTGTGTGTGTGTGTGTGTGTGTGTGTGTGTGTGTGTGTGTGTGTGTGTGTGTGTGGTGTGTGTGTGTGTCTGAGCGAGTTTATGTCACCACCAGACTTGGAACACTTCACGTCCTTTTGTATCAGGCCAAAATGTCGGTACTTCAGACCGGCCACTGTATATTTTTATGTACATTATGTGTGTGTGTGTGTGTGTGTGTGTGTGTGTGTGTGTGTGTGTGTGTGTGTGTGTGTGTGTGTGTGTGTGTGTGTGTGTGTGTGTGTGTGTGTGTGTGTGTGTGTGTGTGTGTGTGTGTGTGTGTGTGTGTGTGTGTGTGTGTGTGTGTGTGTGTGTGTGTGTGTGTGTGTGTGTGTGTGTGTGTGTGTGTGTGTGTGTGTGTTGCTTAGTAGCAGGGCGTAGCTGCGCGGAGAGAAAATATCTTGGCCAACCGCGGGAATGAACCCACCCACTATACCACACCCAGAGAGAGAGAGTCTCTCTCCTGTCTCTCGTTACTTTACTCTCCTTTATTGTCTTATTTTAAATGCATCAATTACCCTCCTTCTCTGTTTTCCTTATTTAATTCAAACTGTAATTCTCTCTATATCTCTATAATTTACTTTGCCTCATTTCTATTTTCCACGTTGACTTACCTTCTCCTCTCTCTGTCGTGTCCTCTCCAGATTTATGTTCAGATACTGGATTTAGTTTGAATTCAGATTAATAAAATAACATGGGTTTGCCAAACTCCAAAACGTATTCATCTTATATCAATTGATTTGAGTTGCACCAGCACTGAGGGTGGAAGTGATGTTTTAATTAAAAGCGAAGGGATGGTCAAATAGAATTTATTTTAATAAAATGATTGTCTGAACAAACAGGAAGTCAACTATTCTGATGAGATAGTCAGAATGTGCTTGTTGCATTGTTGGTTGCAAAAGTTTTGGATGCTACCTCAACATATTCCTGACGTTTAAAAGGTGAGATGGGAGACTTCCAACGCTGTTCAATCATCTGATAAGCCGCTTTGTTGCAGAAAAGTGACGCCTTTAGTCGCATAAAGGGGACTGAAATCAGGCTTTGACTCTAAATCGAATAGTTTCCACTCTTTGAGCCGACAAAATGTGGTTGCACTGAGTAACTGAATCTCTGAATGTAGGTTTTTAACATATGAAAACTAATCCTAATCACTTTAAATAGAAAGACTTATGGTTTTAAATGCGTACAGTTCTGTGTGTGTGTGTGTGTGTCAGTGCGTACATGACTGAGTGGTGCCTATTTGCACATAAATATAAGTTTTCCCTGTAAAGAAGTTTTATGTGTGTGTAGTGCAGTGCTCCATGGGTGGTGTAGTACAAGGCTGAGCTTTCAGTGGTCTACACACACACACACACACACACACACACACACACACACACACACACACACACACACACACACACACACACACACACACACACACACACACACACACACACACACACACACACACACACACAGCAGTGGACAGGCCTGAGGTGCTTCAACAGCAAATTCCTCACCAAGAATAGTATCAAACGCTGCCCGTCCATCCACTGTCAAGCTCTCTCTGTCTCTCTCTCTTTTCTGTCTTTTACAAACACTCAAACAATTATGTGTCAATATATATTATGAATTTTGTATTTTGTTTTTTGGGCTAGTTTAATAACAACCTTAATGATAAAGTTAAAACTGTAAGGGATGACATATTTGTGTTGGCCGACCTTGAAGACAGCATCACAAGGGCTGACAAAAAGCCAATGGGATCGTTCCATTGGATATCCTCATATTGCAGTAACAGGATAATCTTCACATTATGGTTTTAAAGCATGAATGAAATCACCCGAAGTAGGAAGCTAACGTAAACCACTATAAACAGACTACAGCACGGTCACATGACTTCTTATCACCACCGCTAAGCTAAAGGTGGCTAATGTTTGACATGATGACGTTTAGCAGTCTGATTGAGACACTTGTTAGCAAACAACGGTGTTTAAGACACAAATGCTGAAGACATTCACTAGTTGGGTATTTATTGATGTAACCACAAACATATTTCAGACATCCGACCAAAATCAAGTTTATAAAACATACAAGTGAACCCTAAGTGCTCAAATGCTGACTCATTTCTGGTTTTAGGACTCATTCATGCTCAACCAGCCTTCCTCCCTTTGCAAAAGTGTTGAGCTCATTCTCCCATTCCCTGATATGGGGCTTAACCTTTTATTACTTGTATTTTATGAAATAATGTTTTTTTTTTTCTCATACACTCGATACAACTGGAGTTATTTCAGACAATCGCCATTTGACAAAAGTTTAAGGCACTTTTGATTGAGGTTGCTGATTGGGCAAGACCGATTTTTATTGGTCAACGGCTCAAATTTGAAGTTCAAAGTTTGACTAAAGTTGACCCCAACGCACACAATTTTGGATTTACTTCCATGACCTGAATTTGCCTTATTTTCGTGTTTGTATATGTGTTACAGAGCGTTACACACACACACACACACTGTCATTTCCCACGCTGTCGACCACACAGCTTTGTTTTTAGATTTCACATAATACTGTTGTGTCCTGTCCGACCGCCTCGTCTGGACCACATGAAAACACACACACACACACACACACACACACACACACACACACACACACACACACACACACACACACACACACACACACACACGGAGGCACATATGATCTCAGTTGGCGCACACACTCAAAGAAACACAGTAGACCACAGATCCAATCAGTCAGCTCTTGGCAGATTCTGTTTCTCTCTCTCACACACACTCCCTGTGCAGAGTGGGTTATCCTGCGTGCTGATTGGTCGGGATGCGGGGCTTCTGTGCGTTCGCCTCTATTTTGACTACGGCTGCCTGCAGATGAATGCAGCGGCGCGATCTTCTGCTAACATGCGAATCCAAGCAGAACGTGCAGGCTTTGAACGCAGCGCAGATAGCATCGCTCCTCTTATCTAATCCACACGGGACTTTTGTTGCTGTGGTTTTTGTTATTGACCCACGAAGAACAAACAAGTGTTGCCCTCTAAACTCCAGAGAGAGATGAAGAGGCTTCATAAGTTGAAAGCAGTGGGAAAGAGATTTCTACAGGACTTTTTTTGTCCAGTGATAATCTAGGAAACGTGTCAGGTGCACATCACATTACAGTTCATTTAGCTGACGTTCTTGTCCAAAGCCACTTGTAATTAATGCAATCGACCATGGAGATACAAAACAGAAAGAATCCTGCAGGTACATTAATAAGCCAAACATGTCTCATATGAATGCTATCAATTAATAAGCGCACAAATTCTTCACCAAAAGCAATACACTGGAATATCTGCATCTTTGCATACTGTATGTCCATTGAAAAACCCTTGAAGACAAAAAGGAAAGAAAGAAAATGAAAAATGGTCTGAAAAGAAGCAATGGGAGACTGGGCTCTGGTTTCAGACAGAGGGTGAAAAGTATGAGAAAAATAAAGAGCTTTTTGAACTTTAAAGCATGGAGACATGTAGAGACACTACATACTGATATACACCTGAACATCATCAGGAGAGGACTCTTTAAAGTAGAGACACTACATACTGATATACACCTGAACATCATCAGGAGAGGACTCTTTAAAGTAGAGACACTACATACTGATATACACCTGAACATCAGCAGGAGAGGACTCTTTAAAGTAGAGACACTACATACTGATATACACCTGAACATCAGCAGGAGAGGACTCTTTAAAGTAGAGACACTACATACTGATATACACCTGAACATAAGCAGGAGAAGACTCTTTAAAGAAGAGACACTAAATACTGATATACACCTGAACATCAGCAGGAGAGGACTCTTTAAAGTAGAGACACTACATACTGATATACACCTGAACATCAGCAGGAGAGGACTTTTTAAAGTAGAGACACTACATACTGATATACACCTGAACATCAGCAGGAGAGAACTCTTTAAAGTAGAGACACTACATACTGATATACACCTGAACATCAGCAGGAGAGGACTCTTTAAAGTAGAGACACTACATACTGATATACACCTGAACATCAGCAGGAGAGAACTCTTTAAAGTAGAGACACTACATACTGATATACACCTGAACATCAGCAGGAGAGGACTCTTTAAAGTAGAGACACTACATACTGATATACACCTGAACATCAGCAGGAGAGGACTCTTTAAAGTAGAGACACTACATACTGATATACACCTGAACATCAGCAGGAGAGGACTCTTTAAAGTAGAGACACTACATACTGATATACACCTGAACATCAGCAGGAGAGGACTCTTTAAAGTAGAGACACTACATACTGATATACACCTGAACATCAGCAGGAGAGGACTCTTTAAAGTAGAGGCACTACATACTGATATACACCTGAACATCAGCAGGAGAGGACTCTTTAAAGTAGAGACACTACATACTGATATACACCTGAACATCAGCAGGAGAGGACTCTTTAAAGTAGAGACACTATATACTGACATACACCTGAACATCAGCAGGAGAGGACTCTTTAAAGTAGAGACACTACATACTGATATACACCTGAACATCAGCAGGAGAGGACTCTTTAAAGTAGAGACACTACATACTGATATACACCTGAACATCAGCAGGAGAGGACTCTTTAAAGTAGAGACACTACATACTGATATACACCTGAACATCAGCAGGAGAGGACTCTTTAAAGTAGAGACACTACATACTGATATACACCTGAACATCAGCAGGAGAGGACTCTTTAAAGTAGAGACACTACATACTGATATACACCTGAACATCAGCAGGAGAGGACTCTTTAAAGTAGAGACACTACATACTGATATACACCTGAACATCAGCAGGAGAGGACTCTTTAAAGTAGAGACACTACATACTGATATACACCTGAACATCAGCAGGAGAGGACTCTTTAAAGTAGAGACACTACATACTGATATACACCTGAAAATGTGCAGAATAAGTAAACATTTAACGTTAGTATGTGATTCCCAACGCAGCCATGGCTAAATGTTTAATATTCCCAATGTATTTTGTTAGTTAAGTCACTGCCTACTTTATTCCGTATTACATCAGGCCACAATCTTTTCCAAACCTTAACAGACTGCTTTGACTTCCTTAGTGTAACCACTCTGACGTTTATTGATGCCTCAGTCACTAAAAGTCTATATTGAATTGCAAGAATGGGTATTTTGGCGGAAAACATGAAACACGTTGTCATGCACGGTGCTTATTTTTCCAGCCTCACATTCACACAGTTCAACCACAGCATGTTCACTGAGCGGAACTCATTCACTTCTCCCATCCGCAGAAGAACAGGGGATTTCAACCGGCAACCACAAACCTTAAATCCTGATATATATACACACACAGATTCCATGACAAGAACATAATCATACAGTTGAGGTGAAGAGTCCACAATGGACTAATAAACGATCCCAAATTGAAATGTTCCAACATGAAAACGTGGAAACTGAAGCGGGAGGAGGAGGACTGTTCTACCAATAACTTCATTTTCACAGAACCAACTAACAAACCACACCAGGGCAATCATGTCATTATGCAGGCAGCGTCTGCATCAGAAGGCTTTTTTCATGCATGTTCCTGAAAATGAAACACCTCCTCAGCAATTTGGGGGAACCATATTATAATAGATTTATTCCCTTAAGGACCGTTCACCAAAGTCAATGAAGTGTAACGTAAGGAAGTGCATTGCCCCGTGTTTTCCTGTCACAATGATCCCATCCAGACACGGCTGTGGCAGATTCACGTGGGATTAAAAGCGGCTGCACACCGCCCTAATCCTGACGGAAACCACCAGACGTTTCTAGGTAGCTCAAATCTCATTTAAAAAGAGCTTCAGCTCAGCAGCCTCCGCTCTGTTTAGTCTACAGACCTCCACTTTGTTAGTTTGTTGAAGTAGCACACTGACATGATGTGACCTGACCCCGCTGGATTTACATACAGGAGGGAAGCTGCCATCTTGTCTTACAACGTCAATGTTTATAGACCCTTTGCTACCGCTTCCCCGAGGTCACGGCACTCACACACACACACACACACACACACACACACACACACACACACACACACACACACACACACACACACACACACACACACACTTGTATTTCCTGCTGAGAGCAAAGAAGGGCAAATAGAAGACCACGGTCGCTTCTCTGGTAGCTGGAATATGATTTAGATATAGAAGTGCATGGAAATGTTTGGTGGAAAAAGTGTTTTTATGAACAGATCCTACATGAGAACATACTATATCATTACAATTAGACCTCATTTTCACAAAAACCTTTCAAACATAGTTTAGTTAGAACCAGAAGTGGAAGAGGTACTGAAATCCTGCATTTCAAATTGTACTCAAGTAAAAATACCAACAGTTGAAGTACCCATTATGCAGTAGGTCCCATTTGACATCCCATACACTACATTTTTGTATTAAATGTGTTATTAGTGTGTTGGTATATAAGCTGGTAAGGTGGGGTTTATTTAAATTACTTTACTGCTGGGTATTAATAACAGAAGTAGTGAGGAACTAAACCTGTAGAATACATGTACAGTAGTACAACATGTGCCTGTTGTGTAAAGGTAAAAGTATAAAGTAGAATAATAAGGAAATACTCAATTGAAGTACTTTAAACATTGACCAAACTCAACCTGACAAAGGTTACATTAATATACACCATACAGTTATTCAACCACAACACAACATGAGAAAGCCGATGAGGAAAAGGGATTGAAAGGAAGCCAAAAAGAACATCGGATTTAGTCATTTAGAATAAACTAGATAATAGTAATAAAAACCACTACAATGACACGTTTACTGGAGCTGTCCATTCAGCACCACAAGAAGCAAAACAGTCAATTATATTTCTATCAAAGCAAGAAGAAGTGTCGAACAAATTGTAAAGCTGTCATTTATAAAGCGCTCGAGAGGAAATTGTGATTTGGATCGATTTGAATACAATTTCATTGAGCTGTCATTCTTCTCTCATCACTGCGCTCTCACCGTGTCCCTTTTGTAGTAAATGATTCTCTGTAATATTGAACATGTTTCTGCACAAGTCACAAATCTGTCCTTTCAATAAATGGCCTGAAAACAAACAAGAGATTAAAGTAAGGAAAGATGCGTTTGAGGTCATTTGGAAACAGAGTAACTATTACAAGTTACCATTTTATTCAGACGTTCCTTTACAAAAGAAAATGTTGGCTCAATCTCACAATAGGCTGATGAACGACATGTGATACATTCGATCTGTTTTTAGGACCAGAACGTTTTATTGAAGTTAGTCCTGTTACATCTCGACTGTTGCAGAGTTGTAGAATGTTTGTTATCATCAAATAAAATCAATGAATCGAGCAATTAATTTTCTTATAATATACGGTTTATTTGGACTTAAATGCATTTGTGAGTGTGTGTGTGTGTGTGTGTGTGTGTGTGTGTGTGTGTGTGTGTGTGTGTGTGTGTGTGTGTGTGTGTGTGTGTGTGTGTGTGTGTGTGTGTGTGTGTGTGTGTGTGTGTGTGTGTGTGTGTGACCTAGCATACTATCCTTGTGGGGACCTAAATATGTCACGTGTGGGGACTCGCCTCCCTTATGGGGACAAAATGGAGGTCCCCATGAGGGGAATCATTAATTTTAGGGTGAAGACTTGGTTAGGGTTAGGGTAAGGTTAAGGGTTAGGGTTAGGGTAAGGTTAAGGGTTAGGGTTAGGCGTGTGTTGGTTATGGTTAAGGTTAGGATAAGTCTCCAGGAAATGCATGTAAGTCAATGTAATGTCCCCTGATCACATGTTCACTAACACATGAAGACATATCTGCACTTTCACACCCACCCACACACACTTGTTGTCGTTGTATGTGTTCTGTTTGTTTTGCTGCTCGGATACAGACACACCCTCACCAGATTTCTTTCATGTCTGACAGTAAAAGTAAAAACAGTAAATTCACACTTGTTACACAATTTGTGGTCGTCTATTTTTGTGTTTTAAAAAGTGTTTGTTCTCACTTGTTCTACACAGACGGATACATGTGTTGTGTGTGTGTGTGTGTGTGTGTGTGTGTGTGTGTGTGTGTGTGTGTGTGTGTGTGTGTGTGTGTGTGTGTGTGTGTGTGTGTGTGTGTGTGTGTGTGTGTGTGTGTGTGTGTGTCTGTGTGTGTGTGTGTGTGTGTGTGTGTGTGTGTGTGTGTGTGTGTGTGTGTGTGTGTGTGTGTGTGTGTGTGTGTGTGTGTGTGTGTGTGTGCGTGCGTGTGTGTGTGTGTGTGTGTGTGTGTGTGTGTGTGTGTGTGTGTGTGTGTGTGTGTGTGTGTGTGCGTGTGTGTGGGTTGAGGTTTGTTTATTTGGAGTTATTTGTTGGAGGCAGACGAGTGCCTGTAGGCGGCAAAACACAATTAATGTGATGAGCATCCATTAGGCTGTTAGAGACTGGAAAGCTAACACCGCTGCATACCTCCAATACAACTTATACATTTCAGTTCATTCATTTCATTCATCATTCTCCATGTTTGTTCTCACTTTTCCATTATGTTTAAGTAGGATCATAATTAAAAACAAAGGAGATTTCAGAACGATGTTTATGTTTGTGCTTTTGGAGGGTTACTTTAAAAATGTAATCAGTTAAAGGTGGGGTAGGTAAGTTTGAGAAACCGGCTCGAGATACACTTTTTATTATATTCCATGGAATGCTCTTAACATCCCGATAGCAATGAATATCTGAAGTGCTTTGACAAAAAATCCATAACAAAAAATCCATCTGTGGAAGCCGTAGTACTGTAAAAAGCACGACCAATCATTTTAGCCGGCCTGGCTAAAATAACTGGATGGCCTACCTGCCTGTCAGCCTTCCTGTGCACAAACTTATCTCGTGCCCTCATTGGTCATGTGCGCGTTCGTGTGTGTTGGAGGAGGGGCTCTGTAAGGAAGTGGCAGATTTTCTCCGGTTGTGTATTTTCAAATTCTAGCGATCTCGAGCCGGTTTCTCAAACTTACCTACCCCACCTTTGAGTGTCTTATATGTAAGACAGCAGAACAATGTGACCTTAGAGAACAAGAAAGCAAGATATTTAGGATCAAAAATGATTGTATTGATAGTAAAACCTGCCTTTCATGAAGCAGATTCAGTCTACACACCAACACATGAGCACAGACTACAGTTTAAAAAAGCAGAATTAAAATCTGAGCTGACAGAAAATGCCCAGTTTTAGTTTAATACACACGGTTAAGCTCACACACACTATGTGATGAACATATCGGTTCACCTGCTGAATTAAAACTGAACAAATGAAGCAAAGAAAGTGAAAACCATAAAGCAGATTCAGGCAGTAGAAGTATACATTTTTTTTTTTTAAATATCAGAATTTTGAGGAAAGAAATCAATATTTTGAAAACAGTCTGAATTTTGAAAACAATCTGAATTGGAGAAAAAAACGAAATTTGAGAAAGATTCCCAATTTTGGAGAAAAACAATTCAGTATTTTTAGGAATGAGTCAGAATCTTTCTAAAAAGAAAGTGAGCATTTGAGGAAAAAACAAAATGTGTAAAAAAGTGAGAATATTGAAAAATAAGTCAGAATTTTATGAAAAAAGGTGAGAATTTTGAAAATCTAAAGAATACAAAATCTGGATTCTGATAATTTTTTCAAGAAGATGATTAGGGCCACGTGTAAAAATAAAAAGACAGGCAGTAGAGGTATAGATTCACACTTAAAGTATTACAGAACAGAACAGTTTACAGAGAAGAGAAGCTGGTCCTCTCAGAGTTTTGGGGAATTTTTTTTTAAATATATCAGAATTTTGAGGAAAGAAATCAACATTTTGAAAACAATCTGAATTGGAGAAAAAAACGAAATTTGAGAAAAATTCCCAATTTTGGAGAAAAACAATTCAGTATTTTTAGGAATGAGTCAGAATTTTTCTAAATAGTGTGATTTCTCTAAAAAGAAAGTGAGCATTTGAGGAAAAAACAAAATGTGTACAAAAGTGAGAATATTGAAAAATAAGTTAGAATATTATGAAAAAAGGTGAGAATTTTGAAAATCTAAAGAATACAAAATCTGGATTCTGATAATTTTTTTAAGAAGATGATTAGGGCCACGTGTAAAAATAAAAAGACAGGCAGTAGAGGTATAGATTCACACTTAAAGTATTAGCCTAAAGAACAGAACAGCTGACAGAAGAAATAACATCTGATCCACTCAGAGTTTTGGGGAAAAAGTCAGATTTTTTGAAAATACGCATTTCGTCCAAATTGTGTTAAAGCTCCCATGTCATGCTTTTCCGGTTATTACCCGTCCCCTTGTGTGTTATGAAGGTTTTTATGCATGTAAACGGTGTGCAGAGTCAAAACCCTCAAAGTACACCCTGTAGCGAGTAAAACTCTAACACAGAAAATACCTCCCCAAAACGCCTCGTTGGAGATACGTCACTGCCCATTTGAGTCTTCCATTTAGTTCCGGGTACCGCCTGATGTCATGCGGTACCCGGAACGAAATGGACCAATCCCGAAGAGCTATGGCCACACCAGCAGCGGCGTGTTCCTCCTCCAGAGGTTCGAAGAACCGGCATTTCACAGACGAAAGCTTCCAAAACATTGCCCAGTTTGAGGCCGGATATGCACAGCTTGTTTGGACCGTTTGGAGCAGGGGAAGATCTGGGTATACAACCTGTAAGTTTGCATTGTTATTTGTGTATTTATCAAACAAGACTGTTTAAATGTGTAAACTGTGTTGGACTGCTAAGCCATTGACACAGTGCTAACTGTGCTAACTAAGTTGCTAGAGTTTCCATATATCAACTCTAATATCAGCAGATGGCCTTGCATACATGTATCTCATAGCAGGAGAATGTCTGCATTCACACACAAAATACCTATTGACAGTATACTGCGGGTGATTTGCCGGTCAGTCGCGAAACGTAATTACATTATAGCTGGCGTAGCGATCTAACACACGGAGCTTGAGCTAGTTTTGGTCAGAAAAACATTTTTGTGATGCTACGTTGCTAGCGTTTAAATATATCAACTACAATGTCAGCAGATGGCCTTACATGTTTGTCATGGCAGGAGAATGTCTGCAGTCACACACGGAATACTCATACAGTATACTCCGGTTTACCGTACATTGTGACCGTACATATACTGCATGTAGCTAACGAGGCTAGCTGTATGCTAGCGCAAAACAATGTATTCATGCAAGTTACATTGTATGGTAGCAGAATACCCGTATACGATTGCAATTATAAACACGTTATTGCTAGCCTAATATGAACCACTAGCTTTTGTTCATAGTAGTTTTATTACACTGCATTATAGTTGCCTTTCCTCCAAGCTAACGTTCATATCGTGTTAGCTACCAAGGTAAACAAAGCTAGGTTAGCATATTAGCAGGCAAGCTGTTCATTACACAACTACTACTAACGAATCTAAAACAACTAAGTTTCTCTAATATTTTGTGATTTGCATTTGATTTCGTCCAGCCAGATCCTGGCGGACAATCCATGACGGGGAAGGGATTCTACTACTACTGAGGCGTCGTGCTAAAAGGCACCGCACCGCACCGGCTGTGCGCAGGCAAGAGGAGGAGGAATGGATGATATACCGTGTATATATGTATATTTATGTTCATTTTGTACATTTCTAAAAATAAAGTGTAATGGAAATACTTAATAGGCCTATCCTTTCTTCCCTGAATTCATATATAGCAAACCATGATTTGATTTCTCATCAAACAGTAGTAGTTTATAACGGGTAAAAATAACTTACTCTTTGTTATGAGAGTAGCTCGTAGGCCACAACGGAAAGACAAGGAGACATACACGAGTTTACAAAACCACGGCACATTTATTGTGGTAAATGCAAAGATAGGTGGTTGAGAGGATCGCAGAGTTAGTCTTCCTGCAGCCGCTTTGGAGAGAGACTGGGGCCGTAGTGTCCGGAGGTGTCCGTGATCGCGCTGATTACCCTCTTCAGCTCCACCCCATCGTAAGACAAAGGCCCTGGGGCCGTCACACTCTTCTATAACAACAGTTAAAAATATATATGTATATAAAATATACCGCTGTACCGACGCCATGATAAGACTGATGTTACGCTGAGAGCAGCCGGGAAAAGCACTGACATGGGCGCAGCCTCTCTGGTGGTTGACTAATCAGAACGAGTGGCCGAGCTGACCAATCGGAGCACACTAGGCTCACAGGGAGGGGGGGGCAAGAGCTCCAACGAGTCGTTTAGTGGAGAAAGTGAATACTGCTGAATACACATGCTTGACAGAGATGCTGTATGCGAAACCAATGTGAGTTTGGAAAATTGCACAGTATAAATCTATTTTAGTATACCTCAACAATGTAATTATGATCAGTGGAAATGGCCATGACATGGGCCCTTTAAAAGTCTGGAATTTATGAAAAAACAACGACATTTGAGAAGGAAAAACGAAATTTGTAAAAAAGTCTGAATTTTTAAACAAGTGAGAATTTGAGAAAAGAAAACGAAATTTGTAAAAAGAGGTTAGAATTTTATGAAAAAGGTGAGAATTTTGACAAAAAATTCAAAAGAATACAAAATCTGGATTCTGATAATTTTTTTAAGAAGATGATTAGGGCCACGTGTAAACAAATACAAATGAATAAAGATCTCATAAAGCAGATTCAGGCAGAAGGCGTACAGATTCACATTTAACCTGTTAAGCCCTGAGCCTGTTTTTCAGGTCTCAGGCTCGAAAATGACATTCCCAGAACAAATGACCATATCTTCCCTTCTAAAAGGGTTAAATTAATAATCTTTATTCTCAAAGTAATGATAAACCTGTGAGTTGGATTTAGAAAAGTCAGAATCAATATAGATGTTTTTTATTTTAAAGAAAATTCAGATTTTACATAGTAAAAAACTGTAAATTATAGTGTCCGTCCAAATATTATTTTGTACTTATAGTGAAAACCACCCTTGGATGATGGGTTAGTAGACTAAAAGCTCTAGGAATCCAAAGTACAACATATAATAAGTACCCTGTATCAAGATTGATGCAAAACAAGTGAAATTTGACCTTTTTAGAGAGATTTAGCCAAAAACCACCACTTCTGGGGTCATTTGGGTGGATTTGACCTATCTCTGGCCCCCCTTGCTCGATTTTGATGAATGAAATCTCTTTATAACCGCTAGAGCTAATGGAATCGAGGGAACGTTATATACACACCAACACGTTAACAAATAAGTCGTGAGAGTGACGCGTTACCAAAACCGGAAGCTGCATACACTCTGGTGGCTACCATTAGCAGCTAACTTTTCCGCTCCGATTTTTACATAAAAAATGGAATTATGGATTATAAATAATTTCTTCAAAGGCACAGGTACATTATCAACCTATGGATCAACAGTTGGAGCATTTTTTTTTCTTCGTTTTAATGCCATTGAACACGTCTTTTGACCTAATTGACAGCTACGGTGAGACGATCTGCCCCCCTGTCGCAAGTTCGGATCGCTCAGTGATGATACTATACCTAAATAATCAGTGGAGTCTCAGCTTTAATCGGCTATATTGTATGTGCAGCTACGATAAGTAATAAGGGTATCTTTATCTTGAATTGTGCGCCGCAGTGCGTTAGAATTTTTTTGCTCAGGGGTCATTTAGACGCTTCTTATGAGACTTGTGTTTTGTTTTGGTAAAAATGGTTCATATCTTCAGTTAGCTGAGATTCTTCCCGTTAATCTGGTGCTACACATTAATAGTTTCATAAATGTTAAGAAGCCCTGAGACATTATCTCGAAAACGGTGGGAGGGGTCCAATGGGGGGGCCGCCGTGCTTAAGAGGTTAAAGTATTATCCTACAGAACAGAACAGCTGACAGAAGAAATAACATCTGAACCTTTAAAACAAACCCTATGATCTTTTTAGGTTTTTACTAACACCTGCTAGTAATCCACCATTTTAGAATGTTAACAGTAATCTGATCATGTATGTTTTATGTAACTGTGAGTTCTGATGATGTTATGTTATCCATTTCTCTCTAAGCCTGTATATGGGTTTTGTCTTTACTTCTTCAATAAGGACAGATACACTTATAGCAGCATTTATGAATGATAAACTACTTTAATAGTTTCCCCATTCTAGATGTTTTTGTTTTAGTGGCATGGCTTCATCTTGGATGCAAAATAAATTCCAGGTCTGAGTTCGGTTGCTTTCAAAACTCTCGATCAGCAGAGACAAACATGTCTAAACATAATGTTTAAAAACAAATATGCCTGTCGTATTTAGCACACACACACACACACACACACACACACACACACACACACACACACACACACACACACACACACACACACACACACACACACACACACACACACACACACACACACACACACACACACACACACACACACACACAAACACACTCAATTTAAGTCTGCCTTTCTCTCTCTGTAAGCCCTAGACGATGAGCTGTCTGATTAGAAATCCTCTTTGGAGTCTGTACACACACACACACACACACAAACAAACAAACACACACACAAAACACACACACACACACTTTTATATAGCACAGGGTCTCCACGTACATGTAAAGACAGATGCATTCACACACATAGACACATGCAAACACTTTTGGAGAATGTTCTTGAAGTACAGTCCACACACACACACACACACACACACACACACACACACACACACACACACACACACACACACACACACACGTTAAGATACTCCAGTCTCTCGTTCTCATGGAGATAAGAAGTGCGTCTCATTGTTGGCAGACAACGGTCCCGTTATCATCTTATCAGAGCCCGTCCAATCTGAAGGAGGCGGGGCTGCAGTGTGTGTGTGTTTGACAGGGGTCTGTGAGTGTGGGTGGGGGGCCCCTTTAGTTAAGTGGGGGTCCTTTGTCATGCAACAGGTGCTGTTGTCGCTCAATTTGTCCCGATGCTAAAGGCTCAGAGGGCTCGTGTGTTTGCATCAGCTGATGGTGACGACCCATCTGAGGCTCATTTACACTTTCACACAACCTGGGTTAGTGCGCTGTGTCTTTGGGACACAACAGAACGAGTAGAACATACTAATGGGATCTCAGATCATGAATATGGAGTCACTACGCCATCCCTGTGATGATTTACATTACATGTCATTTAGTCTTCTCGTTGTACTTGTATCATGACAATAAATGCTTGTAATCTAAAAATGTTGCTGATGCTTTTATCCAAAACGACTTGAATACCATAATCAGGCCTAAGGAAACTTGACTGTATGCCCTCTGACCTACTATAGTGCTCATTAAAGGACTATTTTACTGTTCAAAATCAACATTAATACAGGCAAACGTCAGCCGTTGTCCTCTTAAGGTGGGCATTTAAAACAACAAAGACAATTATGACACCAGTTCTTGTCAGAAGTTCACAGAACAAACTTAAAAACCCAAACCTCAAGATCAGATCTATTCTCTCTGGAGATCATTTTGGTAAAAATATGTTTTGGGTGAGATCAACACATGCTTAGCGTAGATGGAGAATCAAACTAAATGTATATTTTTGTACTTAAAAAAGGACTTAAAGTATAGTATAGTAGTACACTTTCTATGTACTTTTTTCTGCGTATTTCTCACCTACAATGAAACATTTGTTGCGTCAGTTGTAGAAGTATTTGAGTACTTGTAGTATTTGATTTTCCTCTGAAAACGCAGTATGATGCTTCAGCTCGGGCCCCATTTACACGGGAACGCAAATGAAACGCAAACGAACCAAATTCACACGGATATGGCTCAATAAACGTGTCCCTTCACATGAGACCGCTCGACCCGCTGGAGATGCTGTAGTACACATCCCGGGCCTGTAAGTGGCGCTGTAGTTCCGCCACAAAATACACCAAAAGCAGCGAAGAAGACCCCCCCGAGCATGGTTGCCTGGTTGCCCTTCTGTCTATTCTCCGCGGTGGATTTAGCAACATGTAACTCGTGTGAACGAACGGGCTATACGAAAGAGAAAAGTAGCGGATACAACCGTTTGCGTTCTCGTGTAAACAGCACCTCACACAAACTTCCTGTTCTCTTTAAGCCCTCATTTCTACAGCGGGTTTTATGCACCTGTATTTATGATGATTTTGTATATTTTCCGATTAAAAAGAAGAGATTAGACATCCCAGTACACATGCGATCAAATCTTGAGTTTTTTCTCAATTTTAACACACACCAGTGGCGAGCCGTCAGGGCCCTCTAGGCCCTCTGTGAGGGCCTAAGATATTCCAAAAAATAATATTTAAAAACATTAAAAAAAAATATATTTTTAAAAATATATATTTTTTTTATATTATTTTTGTTATATTTTTCATTGGTTTTACCTAAAAAAAACTTGATTTAATAAAATAACATTTCCAAAGAAATGAATCCTTCGAATCTGCCTGTTCGGTCTCTGTTTGAATGTGAAGGGTTACATGAAAGAAGGTCTGGCCCTCTCTGCGATTCACAGAGGGCCCGCTATAGTAACTGAACGAGAGAGTAATGTCAAATGACAGTACAATTGACCAATCATATCTTCCCTCTAAATGGGTGGGTTTTATTATCGCGGACTTTATGACAAGTTCCGCCCGCTGTGAAACTTTTCTTGTTTCCATAGCAACAACAACTTCCTGTCAACAGCGTGAACTCGCCTTCAAAATAAAAGCATGCCAAATTACACTTAAGACATACAACTGCAACGAAAGTACATTTTCAATGTCAAAGAACACAAATTGGGTTCACAGGTGTTGTTTTGTGTGGTAGAGGGTCGCTGTCATTGATGCGTTTTGCACCCTGGGCCGTTGTTTTGATATTCCGCTGAAGTATACGCTGTGACGTAATAACTATTTTTTTTTCTTTTTTTTTAGGGAAGGGGTGGAGGTCAGAGGGCCTAGGTATAAAGCTCACGGCTCGCCACTGACACACACATAGTAATATTGGATAGATTAGCTGGGACTTTAAACTGTCTCTTTATTCATGATATGCCCTGGATCTGGAAGATAGCTTTAATTACATATAGAAATAGGAAAAAAACAAAGCAGGCATTATGTGTTGTAATAGTTTTCCCCAAGTTTCACTTCATCTTGACAAATCGTCACCGCTTTCCTTCTCCCTTTAGATATTTAGTCGTATGTAGAGGTGTGTGTATTAACAATATATTATTTCTCTTCTCTCATTCAGATAAAGACTCTAAAGAGAAGAAGGAGATATCCAGGGAGTCGTCAGAGCCCACCGTGAAAGAAGAAAGGGGAAGTGCAGAGGAACCCGTCAAGGAGGCGAAAAAGGAGAAGAAGGAGTCATCCAAGGAGAAGAAGGAGCCGAAGAAGGATTCAAGCAAAGAGGAGGCGAAGAAGGAGACAAAGAAAGAAACGTCCTCCTCCAAGGAGAAGAAGGAGTCATCGTCGTCTTCAAAGGAGAAGAATGAGAAGGACAGAGACAAGGAAGGAAAGGAGGCCAGCAAGGAGACAGGGGACAAGAAAGTGCCCAGGAAGTCGTCGGTAAAAGTGAAAGAGAAGAAGAAGGAGCCCGAGGCTGGAGATGTTTGACAGGAGCCGAGCAATAAGATCACATGATATGCACGTGCACACACACACACACACACACACACACACACACACACACACACACACACACACACACACACACACACACACACACACACCCACACGCACACACACACACATCTATTTATACAGAGTCCATGTTAACGTACACAAGGACACACACGCATTCACATATGCAGTCTTAGTATATATCCTCATGTAAATACACTAAGGCCACATATTGTATGTCAGGAGCAGAGCGATTTCTTCCCAGACACATATGTACATTTTCAAGAAATACAGTAAAGCAGGAATGACTCGTAAAACCGGGAAATGAGTTAGCATTTTAGCATTTCAGGTTTGTCTGGAATGTCAATGGTTTGTTGAAGGTGTTTTTGGTAAGAAGTCTGAAATAAGGTCTGGGGTTAACACAAGTTGAAGACATGTTCACGTTTGTTTCATGCCATGAAATACGCCAGTTAAAACCTCATTGGTGAATAAAAAGGTTGAAAACAAGTGTCCAAATTACAGTCTTAAACATCATGACGCTAACCAATAGCCTTTAGCTTAGCACAAATCTCTTCAGCTTCTAACCAAAAACACATTAAAAAAACCATTGACTTACAGACGAGGGAAACAGAAATACTATCTCATTTCTAGGTTTTGGGACTCATTCCTGCACCACTCAAAAGCCGATCCACACACACACACACACACACACACACACACACACACACACACACACACACACACACACACACACACACATACACACACACACACACACACACACACACACACACACATCACACACACACACACACACACACACACACACACACACGCATACACACACGCATACACACACACACACACACACACACACACACACATACACACACACGCGCACACACACACACATTCACCACACAGGAACACACTCACCACACACACACACACACACACACACACACACACACACACACACACACACACACACACACACACACACACACACGTGTCCTGTGTCTCTCTCTTCCACATGCTCTACTCTTGGTGTGTTTACGCTGCGGGGGAGGATGAAGTCTATAAATCTTCCTCCTCCTCTCCTCAGACATTTCGCTGACTCTCTCCTTCTTCCTCCTCCTTCGTCTTCGTCTAGCCCCAACCCACAGTTTTTCTTCGCCTCCCTAATCCCAGTCGAGCCCCAAACCTCCCCCGCCTCGCTGCTAAGAATAAAATGTCTCAAGGCCACATCCTTCAGCCACCACCACCCCCTCTGACCTCTGGAGTTTTTTTTTTATCTGGGACACTCGAGGACACGGGAATCGAACCTGTTTCTGCCCCTGTGGACACCAGCATGGGGTTTTCTGGAGAAAGAAATACAGACAAGAGCCGGTTTAACACCTGAGGATGCTTACTGCTCATCTCCAAGAACACCACGAAGGAGAGGCTGGATAATAAAGACACTCCGAGGCATTTTCTTTGCTCCGTTTGATTGGTTCTAAGAGATGGTTGCTACTAAAGGCAGTGGAAGAACAGTCTTTCAGCAGCAAATACAAATAAGTTGTTTGCTTTAGAATAAAGGAACCAATTGATGTTAAAAGATCTGTTTGTTCAAATTAAAAGCATAGCTTATTTTCTTGTAGAGGTTTCTAGCCGTGCAGATAGATAGCTGCTGTTTGAATATCAATTATGGCATCAGATTGACTAGATCGTACGTGATAGGCTAAGGGGCGGGACATCTCTAAGCGGTTGACACAACAGAGCCGGCCAGCTAACCAATCAGAGCAGACTGGGCTCTGGTTTCAGACTCTTTAAAGTAGAGACACTAAATACTGATATACACCTGAACATCAGCAGGAGAGGACTCTTTAAAGTAGAGACACTACATACTGATATACACCTGAACATCAGCAGGAGAGGACTCTTTAAAGTAGAGACACTACATACTGATATACACCTGAACATCAGCAGGAGAGGACTCTTTAAAGTAGAGACACTACATACTGATGTACACCTGAACATCAGCAGGAGAGGACTCTTTAAAGTAGAGACACTACATACTGATATACACCTGAACATCAGCAGGAGAGGACTCTTTAAAGTAGAGACACTACATACTGATATAAACCTGAACATCAGCAGGAGAGGACTCTTTAAAGTAGAGACACTACATACTGATGTACACCTGAACATCAGCAGGAGAGGACTCTTTAAAGTAGAGACACTACATACTGATATACACCTGAACATCAGTAGGAGAGGACTCTTTAAAGTAGAGACATTACATACTGATATACACCTGAACATCAGCAGGAGAGGACTCTTTAAAATAGAGACACTACATACTGATATACACCTGAACATCAGCAGGAGAGGACTCTTTAAAGTAGAGACACTACATACTGATATACACCTGAACATCAGCAGGAGAGGACTCTTTAAAGTAGAGACACTACATACTGATATACACCTGAACATCAGCAGGAGAGGACTCTTTAAAGTAGAGACAACTACATACTGATATACACCTGAACATGAGCAGGAGAGGACTCTTTAAAGTAGAGACACTACATACTGATATACACCTGAACATCAGCAGGAGAGGACTCTTTAAAGTAGAGACACTACATACTGATATACACCTAAACATCAGCAGGAGAGGACTCTTTAAAGTAGAGACACTACATACTGATATACACCTGAACATCAGCAGGAGAGGACTCTTTAAAGTAGAGACACTACATACTGATATACACCTGAACATGAGCAGGAGAGGACTCTTTAAAGTAGAGACACTACATACTGATATACACCTGAACATCAGCAGGAGAGGACTCTTTAAAGTAGAGACACTACATACTGATGTACACCTGAACATCAGCAGGAGAGGACTCTTTAAAGTAGAGACACTACATACTGATATACACCTGAACATCAGTAGGAGAGGACTCTTTAAAGTAGAGACATTACATACTGATATACACCTGAACATCAGCAGGAGAGGACTCTTTAAAGTAGAGACACTACATACTGATATACACCTGAACATCAGCAGGAGAGGACTCTTTAAAGTAGAGACACTACATACTGATATACACCTGAACATGAGCAGGAGAGGACTCTTTAAAGTAGAGACACTACATACTGATATACACCTGAACATCAGCAGGAGAGGACTCTTTAAAGTAGAGACACCAGGAGAGGACTCTTTAAAGTAGAGACACCACATACTGATATACACCTGAACATCAGCAGGAGAGGACTCTTTAAAGTAGAGACACCAGGAGAGGACTCTTTAAAGTAGAGACACTACATACTTTTAAGTTGACAGGCAAGTTTCCTCTGAGGTCAGGTTTCGCTGTTGAAATGGATGCAGAAATCTGAGAGACAGATCTCTCAAAACCTGCAATAATGAAATCAAAAGGATCTGCATGGTTTGATAGCAGTAGATAGATGTGCTGTGCAGGTTAAGAAGTGTCTTACAGGCTTCATGTGTGATCAGATTTACAGCAAAGTGTCTGTAGAACAAATCGATCATAGGACAGCAAAAAAAGTTATGAATGGAAATCTGTGTGGACCCTTCTCGTGATATAAGACACACAGAGCGACGAGGAGTTTTCCTTCCAGGATGAAGTCACGGCTGTTTGTTAAAACTGGACACAAAGAGACAAATGATCACGTTCGTCCTCAGACTGTTGATGCTGGAGATATTAAATTACAAGCTTTAAGGGTTTTTTCTTTTTCATTGCAGGAATCTTAAGGCTTTGGACATTCACACATTGTCATCATTTGGGAGCTTTGACCTGTATTTCTGCCAGACTTGAAGCCTTTTGATTTCAACGGCAGACGTCTGTTTACTGGGAAGCTTCTAACCGGCTGCTTATTTCTTTTTTAGCGTTTGAAAATGATACATATTGTGATTTTTAGCACAATCAAATATATCAACGTGACAACCGTCCTTGCCAAGAAGGTCATATAGAAAGTCTGTGATGTTACAGAGACGGACACAAGGAACTACATGTGAATGTTTTTTTAGGATACCTTGAATGTTTGTAGTCGGTTTTGTATTAGCTGCTTTTATAGCATGTTCAAAATGACATGTTTAGCACGTCATTAATGTGCAGCCGAAGAGAAAGGCGTGCGATAAAGAAACACATCTTGTTTAGGAAATGTTTAGTAATAAAAGTTAAGCCTTCAATGTGTGCTTTATTGCCATTTTTGATCATCTCTCTGTATTTCCTCTGCAGTAATGAACCCCTGAATGATTCTTGAATACTTTCCATTTACACAACAAATCATCTGCTGATATTTAATAGACGCCATTGTTTCCTTCCAGATTTGAAAGCTCTTGATATAAATGAACTTTGAACAGAATCTTTCTTCCCTCAGAGTTCGTCGATGGGTCGTCTTCCTTCTCCGCTGAAGATGTAAGTAAAGGGTAATTGTGACACTTCTTATGCCTTGATGTTAATATCTGTACCTGTAAATGCGGAGTACTATCACTGATGTTAAATAATGCGTATCGATTGGGAACAATTAGTCATATTGCTTTGAAATACAATTGTTATGCACATACTGTAGGAAGATCTCCCTAAAAAAAACGTGTTTCTTAAAAATATTAAGTAACACGGGCTGAGTAATCTGTCATTTCTCACCATCCTTTATTCCACAGCTTCACCATCTCTTACTGGTTTGTGTTTTGTCCAGAGGTGGGAAGTAGTGGAGTACAAATACTTCGTTACTGTACTTAAGTAAATTGTTCAGGTATCAGTACTTTACTCCACTACTTATTTTTCTGACGACTTTTTACTTTGACTTCTTACATTTTAAAACCCAAATACCTGTACTTTCTACTTCTTACATTTTAAACCCAAATACCTGTACTTTCTACCTCTTACATGTTGAACACAAATACCTGTACTTTCTACTTCTTACATGTTGAACACAAATACCTGTACTTTCTACTTCTTACATGTTGAACACAAATACCTGTACTTTCTACTTCTCACATGTTGAACCCAAATACCTGTACTTTCTACTTCTTACATTTTGAACCCAAATACCTGTACTTTCTACTTCTTACATGTTGAACCCAAATACCTGTACTTTCTACTTCTCACATGTTGAACACAAATACCTGTACTTTCTACTTCTCACATTTCCCAAACCGGCTGGTTCCTTTAGTTTGAATGTGTGTTTGGTGGCGTGATCATTATTATTTAGAGTCATTGCGTGCCTATTGATTTGAACACGATCCGTGTATCCATCATTTCCTGGTCTTCTCTAAAGAAGAGGGACCAATGAAAACGTTGTCATGTTGCCGTTGTTCAGCATGGAAACATTCATTAGCTAACAATGACATTATTGTTCTATTAATATAAAGGGAGGTCAGGTACTCTTTAAAACAGCTGCTAGTTATGGGTACTTTTTACTGAAGTACATTTCAAAGCCCTCTTTACTTTGACTTGAGTAAAGAAGTTTAGTCAGTACTTCTACTTTCACCAGAGTATTTTTAAACATGAGTATCTGTACTTCTACTTGAGTAAAGGATGTGTGTACTTTTGCCATCTCTGGTGTTGTGTATGTATGAGTGTGTATGAGTGTGTATGAGTGTGTATGAGTGTGTATGAGTGTGTATGAGTGTGTATGAGTGTGTATGAGTGTGTCCCTCTGGTTCTTGCCTCTCTGAGGTGAGGAACCACTGAACATGGCTGCACACACCCAGCTGGTAAAAACATCAAACAAACAATGCAGCAACAATCAAAGTGTGCCGGGCCGCAGCCGCTGGGATGAGTGTCATAAAAGCAGAGTTTGGATTCAGACGTGGAGTGTGGCTTTTATTCCAGAGCTTATTTCAGTCTCGCAGGGTTTAAGGCGTCAACAAAGTGGATTAGATAATTGCCGCGTCACTCTAC
>NW_022987733.1:1502544-1557544 GCF_902827165.1 Trematomus bernacchii
CTTCTCCTTTCCCTCTGGATTGATTTGATTCCTCCGTGTTCGCTGTGAGTTTCCCTCGAGAAGCTGGAGGATGTTGCTCCGCTGCCGGATCCCTCCCTCCTGGTCCACCTGTAGGCTTTTCTTCTGCTTTTTGTTGCTGCTCCAAACGCCCCGGTCCTCCTCTCCGCTAATTACAGGTAAGATTAAAGGGCTTTTATACGGCTTCATAATAACACATCACACAACTCCCACCGTGCGTAAAATCTACCCAAAGTTACCCCGGTTATTTAGTCTCCAGTCTGTTTTGACTCCGCACCAGAATCAAAGTCAGCTCCGTTTTTATATTCCTGCTCACCAGTTATGTGTTGGTCCAATAAAAGCTCCACATTGAAGCAAAAACATCAACAAAATGCAGATAAAAACACTTTATTTAATTGTCTTTTCTTTCACAACCTCAGGTCTGTATTTTGCATCACCGCTATGGCACCTTAACGATGTACTGAAGAACTGAAACTTAATTAAATATATTATGTCTAAGTTACACGTAATTGTATAAGGTTAGTTGTAAGCAGTTATATTAAGTTTAAATAAAAAACATTAGGTTCAACTTAATATGTTTGCCTCTAACCTAATACAGTTATGTGAAATGTGTTGACATAATACATGAAATTAAAGTCAACATTTCAGTTTTTTTTCACTGAGGTTAAAAGCAGAAAAATGTGAGTAAATTGCATTTGTTTCTTGTTTGAAAGCGCCTTAATCCTGATTGGATGGCTCACATGAGGCTGGATAATAACCTCGGTTTAACCCGGGTTATCCTCCGGTGCCTCCCTGTATAATTGGTCTGCTTCGTGGAGAGATACCACCAAACCCAGCCTGGCGCGCGGTATTTGCAGCGATGCTCCACATAAATCACAGGGGCACGAGTCAATCTCGAAGTCATTTATCTGAAACTTTAGGGGAATTATACAACAATTTAGATCTTTGGGATGAAAGCTCTGCGTTAAATGATAAGAGATCTTTAGTCAAATTGTTGTTTGTGTCAGGATAAGTTATAATTAACCCAGTGTTTTAGGTAAGAGCAGGCTGTAAGTGTAAATCACTTGTGTTAAGCAGCTCGTGTCTGCTCCCCCCCTGACAGCCGCAGTGCATCAGGACATCGTCTGTTTGCCCTGCAGCGGGGACATGGGAATAATAGAGAGGCGGTGAAGCACTCCTGTAGCACTGTGAGGATTAAAGGCATTAAAGGCAATATGATATTTACCTGGGTTTTAGTTCCTTTGGGAGCGGTTCCTTGCTCAAAATAGGTGAATTTCATGCTAATTCAATAAAAAAAAAAAACATATTTCAAAAAGTAAGACTATTTGAGATCAACACTATAACTTATAAGGCTACCTAGCAAAGACAGAAGCATATAATGTTGGGGAAATAATACAAATAACCACTGGTGTTAATCAAAGTACTGCATTTAGCGTTGTGTGGTTCTTGAGTATTTCCATTGCATGCTATACTTCTACTCCAATTAAATGTGGAAGCAAACAATTTTTACTCAATCATTTGTGAACACAAGTATCTGCTGAGTCATATTTTAAATAGGTCAAGAATTGAAAACTCCGCTTTTATCCGGCAGCAAAATTAAAATTATGTTCAGATTATTTAAGGATCACTAATTATTATCCAGCGATATATTATTCTGATAATGGACATTCTGCATTATGTGTAATTTTAGTTTTGGTAATTTAAGTTGAACACTGTGGTAGTAAAAGTCTATACAAGTCTACAAAAGTCTACACATCTGAGTACTTCTTCCACCACATAATTAACATGTTGAAATATTAAAACAGTACCATCAAAATGATCGTCACAAAAAGTTTTTAAATCAAGCAGAGAGACAAATCAATTTAGATTATTTCCAGACTCTTCCCAGTGACTAAAAGCTTTCACTCCCAGTAAAGTGAGTCCAATTTCTTTAACACAATAAGAACCCCTTTAAAGTGATTCAGAACAGAGGTTTCCCTTTCTCTTTGACATCAGACGTCCACATCATGCCAAGCACAGACAGAAGTACCTGTTTTCACATCCGTCTGATAAGAATCACTTGTGATTATCAGAGCTTCCCATCTCCTCCTGACTCGTATCTGTGGAGCGAACAGAGCGATGGGGATCAGAGAGGAGCAAACCGGGACCAGATGGGTCTCTGAAGTGGGAAATGTTTGACAAGAAGAGGCCGTGTAGAAAAGCAACAACCTGCCTGTGATCAGCTGAGGATCAGATTCCTCCGCCATATGCTCTGTGTCATGGTGTCTGTTTGGGTGGAGGTGTTACAGTGGGACCGGTTAAAGTGTTTTTACAGCATTACTGCTCCTGGACACGTGTTGCTTGTGACCCTTTTCTCTTTATATCACTCTACTGACCTTAATACACTTTGATAATCTCATAAATTACCTTTTTGAAATCAGAAAGGCGTGTGTCGACTGGAGAAAAACATGCATACAAGTTACTAAAAGTACATTTTATTAGACCCTAATTGCCATCAGTTTTAACCAGAAACCTCATGGACTTCACTGATTTAAGAACTGATTTTACTTTTAATAATTGTCTGTAATGCGGTGACATAATTGCCAACGTCAGATTTATAATAACATGTATTTTGTAGCAGAGTTATTCTGGGCAAATCTGAATTATGATGATATATAAGTCTTCTTAAATCTATGGGGATAACTCATGTCTTTCTTTTTCAAACCACCCCTTGTTATTATGACTTTAGTGAAGCTAAATGAAGTAAAGTACACGTTTGAGGTAGTTGTACTAGAGTATTTATATTTTAAGCGATTGAATACGTGCACTTAAAAAAAACTATTCAGGGTTTTCAAGATAAATAAATTAACTTTTTACAAATAAAAAATAACTGCATTTTCTTACTAAACCTACAAATGTATTAATTTTGAAAGTAATATATTTGTGTTCACTTCACAATAGGGAAAACACTATTTATACTAACATATATCACTTAAATGTTTATTGAACAAATAAAGACACGCCTGGACTTGCCCGGACATTTTGATAAGGCAATGTTTTTCTTATTATTCCTATTTTATTGGACATCATTTACTTTGTAGGTAACAGTTTATAAAGTGGGTGAAATGAGCTCCTCTGCGAACTATAAAATGTGACTGACATCATTAATAATATTCCAGTACAGTGGGGTATTGTTCTGCATCACGAGTGGTTTTACCTTGAATTCGTGTGCATTTTCTTAATAACAGTTTTGATTCAGAACTTTTACTTATAATGGAGTATTTTTACTTTCCCCTCAGACATGTTTCATATCTGAAGCTGAAGCTATTTAAAGACTATTTATTTGTGTATACGTTTATCTCACATGGCTACATGAGTCCAGTAAGACGTTTATGAGACTCTGACCTTAATAAACGTTGGTATTTCACCGACTGTATCTAAAATGGACGTGACTATCGGAGCGGGATCAGCCTTCAAAGTCAGAGTGAAAGTGACCTTTACCGACCCCCCCGCTGTCCTTTAGCTGCAGCGCTTTTAATAACCCCCCCACTGTGCGTCTCATTCTGTCCTTTTTACTGCCTTTTGTTTCTCCTTTTTTTAATCAAATGACATGTATAGCGCCAGGGTTTGGATTTATACTTTCTCTCTTGGCTTTCTCTCTGGATGTTATGAGGTAAACACAGCAGCTGAGGAGGAGGAAGGTATTTTGTCAGGATGAAGACGAGGCCTCAGAGACCCAAAACCCCCCTCATTTGAACCCCCTTCGCCCCCACCAGCACCACCACTTACAGCCAGTTTAATTACACTCGAAGGTTGTAAATTTTACAGCGGTTTCGGAGTCGGCAGGGTTCGTCTGCTCTGCCAGGATCCGTGCTATAAGGAGCTATTGTTGTGGAGATTTGGTCCATTAACAGCCCAGAAACAAACTGATAGCAACCAGGACGGCGTGGCGGCCATTGCATGCATTTGTTTGTTTGTTTCCTTTACCTTACACTGGAAAAAACAAGTTAAACAATAATGAAAACAAGGTGTTTTTTCACTTGAAATAAGTACAACAATCTGCCAATAGAACAAGTGAAACATTTGCTTGGTAAGAGTTCTTGAAGACGGGATATTTAGATAAATCTGATCTTGTAATTAGCTGGGAGAACTCATTTGGAACTATATTTCACCAGAATCAGGAAATGTTGTGTTACAATACAAGCCGCAAATGCTCAAAAGTGTTAAGTTTTCTGGTGATTTTCCAATAAATATGTAAAAAAATACGTGTTTCATCTGAGATACAACTGAAAATATGATTCTTTGACTTATCAAGATGATGCATTGTCTAAAAACAAGACCCAATATCTCACTACAGTGTTACTTCTGAAGTTATTGTGTCTTATATCAGGTGTAGAGACATATTCTGACCAGATGTTAGAAACATATACTGGGTTTTTGTCGTGTATGGCTCACTCTTTGGGGCTTATTTGGTGAGCAAAACGGACGCCGTTTCGAAAAATAAAAGGATATCTGTTCATTCTGTCTATTAAAACAAAAGATGTAAAGATTGTCAAGTAAATTCCTTACTTAGTGAACTTGTATGTCAAACTAAAATGAAGTCAAAAACGGAGTCGAGGTATTTGTCACACACTGATAACAAAGCAAGGTCTACAAGCAGTAGTGGTTGAAATCTTGCATTCAAAATGTTGCTGAACTAAAAGTACTAAAGTATTGGCATCAAAATATACTTAAATACTAAAAGTGCTCAAAGTGCAGAACGATCATTTTCTGATTAGTATATATTATATCTCTGGATTAGAAATAGTTATCCATTAATGCGGACATCAGTTTAATGTTAACAGTGTCGTTTTATAACTCTCAGTAGGCTTAATGTATGCAAAGCTAGTCAATGTACATGCTAATGAGCGATCTTAATGCTAAGTAGACTAAAACATCCATCCCTTACACTTTAAGGCTGCCTTTACAAGGGAACGTTTGCGTTTATGCACAGTATGCGTTTTCAAAAATGTCTTCCGTTCACATGCATTCGTTTCATTTAACGTGTCTGTTCACACGAGACCGCTCGAAAGCGCTGGACAAGCTGTAGTACATATGCCGGGACTGTAAGTGGCGCTGTAACTTCCGCCACAAAATACACCAAAAGCAGCGAAGAAGACCCCGGAGCAGCCCGGAGCAATGTTGCCATGGCTACCCTTCTGTTTATGCCCTGCGGTGGATTTAGCAACATGTAGTAGTTAATGTAATTCTCCATGTCCACTTGTTGCTGATGGTTGTGGTAGAGGAGCTGTAGAT
Organism: Trematomus bernacchii; assembly: GCF_902827165.1. NCBI lineage: Eukaryota > Metazoa > Chordata > Actinopteri > Perciformes > Nototheniidae > Trematomus > Trematomus bernacchii. The sequence goes on from NW_022987733.1 coordinate 1,507,837, forward strand.
GTTGCACTAACATCTGTAGCATGGTCAGTAGCAGTAGCACTAGCAGTAGCTACTGACAGTAGCTACTGGCCATGCTACAGCAGTGAGCAGCAGAGGCGGGGAGAGGCGGGGCTATCGTTATTTTTTCAGGAAATTATCGTATAGAGGCGATTACACGGACTCGTTTGACCCCCCAGAGAGTTTCGTTTGCAGATCTATCCACCTTGGGACCCGTTATCGTTTGTGGGGTCCGTTTCTATCGCTTTGTTACGGCCTTGTGTAAATAATAGGGCTATACGCAAGAGAAACTATGCAGATACAAACCGTTTCGTTCTCGTGTAAAGGGGGTCTAAGTCTGTAGGGAAACTACCCTCCAAACTCCTTACCTGCAGGATATCGCCATGCGTTGTTTGTGGCATAGATTTAGCTAAACGGTGCATTTTCTAAAACCTCAACATTACAACAAAGCAAACATTCAGCGGGTCAGAAGCTAAAGGTCACAGTGTGATAAGAGCCTCCACAAATATTGCTCAAAAAACATCTTGGTCTTTAACGTCATGTTTGCAGAGCGTGTACAAATCTTTGGGTGTTTACTGCTTGTACAGCTTTTTGCCAAAAGGTGAGATAAGAAAACCCGTAAAGGATCGCGATGGAGTCACTGGATGAAGCAGAACATGGAGAAGAGAGTTTCTAGTTTGGTCAGAGTAAATACACAGCTTTTTGTTCCAGCAGAGAGGGACAGATATGATCAGCTGGAGGAAACAGGAAGTAGTTTGACACTCAAACAGAGCGCTTAAGGATGAGGATTTACCTCCGATGACCTCTGTCTAACTCCCAGATCAGGACAATGAGTAGGAAGGAAGTTATCATTTTAGCAATTTAAACAAACCTGGCACATGAACAAAGAGCAGGTTTCTTTCTCTGCTGTTATCCGAAAGAGAAGGAACCGTGAGATGTTGACATCTGTCTGCTTCTACCCATAAACCCTTGTCTTTTGGGGTCGTTTCCTGTCCTTGGTTCGGGTTACATTTGCTCTCGTAACCAACTGAGTGACTTACGTTTTTTAAGACCTCGGTTTATATGTGAGTGCTTTTACCTGGACAGACAAACCGCACACAGTGGGATGTGTCGTAGAAAGGGAAGAAACGTTAGCCGGTGAGTAAAAGTGATACAACTGAAATGCCTTAAACATGCATTATTTATAATGGCCAGCCCCCTGCTGGCGTCTCTGTGCAAGAAAACGTCTGATTGTATAGAAGTCTATGGCCCTTGCCACACGGAGACGATAACGAAAACGAACCAAATTCGATATCAAAAAAGTCTTCCGTCCACACGCAATCGGCACCAGAAACGTGTCCGTCCACACGAGACCGCTCGACCCGCTGGAGACGCTGTAGTACATATGCCGGGCCTGTAAGTGGCGCTGTAGTCCTGCCACAAAATACACCAAAAGCAGCGAAGAAGACTTCCCGAGCATGCATGGTTGCCCTGGTTGCCCTTCTGTTTGTTCTCCGCTGTGAACGCTCTGGCTCTTTTTCTCCCTCCCCGAGGCAAGCGTGTGCTGCTGCTGTAATTCTCTCCGGTTAGTCCTCCAGCAGATGACAAACACCCACCTCTCCGCCTCTTCCAAGGAACGAGGGGACCGTGCAGCAGAGTTTCAGTTAGATTTTTTTTCCACCGGTCAACATGTCCGTTAAAGTTTAAATCTTCCGGACAAAATTAGAAAAGTGCCGGTCAAAGGTCTTCTTTGTTATTTATTGAGCTTTAAAACAAATGAATAACGACTCTATATAATAATATAAGAATAATACACTAAGTCTCTATTTTCCTCCCCCTCTTCTGACAGCCCAGCAGCTGATCTCTGAGCAGGAGAGGTGGGAGAGGCGGGGCTATTGCTTCAACGTTATCAGGACATGATCGTATAGGCGTAAACACGGAGCCCCCCCAGAGCGTTTCGTCCGCAGATCTACCCACCGTGGGACCCGTTATCGTTATCTGCGTTTCCCTGTCGGCCTCGTGTGGCCGAACCGTCTATCTGATAGAGAACTGTAGCGGATACGACCCGTTTCGTCTCTGTGTGGCTAGGGCATATAAGGAAATGACCCAACTTCTAACTCGATGTAAGAGTCAAATTGATGATAAAATAACGTTTGCTTTAAGGCATGACGTCTTTCTTTTCATCTCACCATTTATCTCTTTCAGTTCTTGCAACACTAACGACTAGAAATGTCTTATTATGCACTTAGCTACACCTTCTCTTGGCTCTTCTAGTCACAAAAAAAACAAGATAGCATCACATGTTAGCGCACCAACCAACCGGCAGATAGAAGTCAATGATCAAATGGCCCTACTTGTCACTTGATGTATTACCTCGCTAAGTATTTCCTGGTAAGTTTATGGGCTCTTTGGCTGTTTCAAGTGTTCTTTAATAATGCAGGATTTGTTGTATTTGTAAATTATGTTCCCAAGTACCTTAGGTTTTATGGCGTGGCCTCTCTTATTGTCGTCTGTTCATGAAACTAATTGTAATGTTTTGATCTCCTGAATATGATTTTAAGGCGTTTGGTTGTACGTAGCTCCACCTACTTTTCTGTCACTACTATTCCCCAAAACCAATAACAGAGAGCTAATAGATGCTAAAAAGGCTACGTAAAACTATGTAAAGATACGTAAAGCGCAGGGAAACTGACCTCTGGTTTTCCCTTACGAGCTCTTGCTTATTATTACAGAAATATTGATTGGTACAGTTTGATCCTCTGGTCGTGATTCACCTGCTTTCAGTTCACAGCTTATTGAACACGAGCTTGTGTGACGTCATGTGGTCCTGACAGAGGCGGGAAGTAGTGGAGTACAAATACTTTGTTACTGTACTTAAGTACATTTTTCTGGTATCAGTACTTTACTCCACTACTTATTTTCTGACGACTTTTTACTGTTACTTCTTACATTTTGAACACAAATACCTGTACTTTCTACTTCTTACATTTTGAACACAAATACCTGTACTTTCTACTTCTTACATTTTGAACACAAATACCTGTACTTTCTACTTCTTACATTTTGAACACAAATACCTGTACTTTCTACTTCTTACATTTTGAACACAAATACCTGTACTTTCTACTTCTTACATTTTGAACACAAATACCTGTACTTTCTACTTCTTACATTTTGAACCCAAATACCTGTACTTTCTACTTCTTACATGTTGAACACAAATACCTGTACTTTCTACTTCTTACATGTTGAACCCAAATACCTGTACTTTCTACTTCTTACATGTTGAACACAAATACCTGTACTTTCTACTTCTTACATGTTGAACACAAATACCTGAACTTTCTACTTCTTACATGTTGAACACAAATACCTGTACTTTCTACTTCTTACATGTTGAACACAAATACCTGTACTTTCTACTTCTTACATGTTGAACACAAATACCTGAACTTTCTACTTCTTACATGTTGAACACAAATACCTGTACTTTCTACTTCTTACATGTTGAACACAAATACCTGTACTTTCTACTTCTTACATGTTGAACACAAATACCTGTACTTTCTACTTCTCACATTTCCCAAACAGGCTGGTTCCTTTAGTTTGAATGTGTGTTTGGTGGCGTGATCATTATTATTTAGAGTCATTGCGTGCCTATTGATTTGAACACGATCCGTGTATCCATCATTTCCTGGTCTTCTCTAAAGAAGAGGGACCAATGAAAACGTTGTCATGTTGCCGTTGTTCAGCATGGAAACATTCATTAGCTAACAATGACATTATTGTTCTATTCATATAAAGGGAGGTCAGGTACTCTTTAAAACAGCTGCTAGTTATGGGTACTTTTTACTGAAGTACATTTCAAAGCCCTCTTTACTTTTACTTGAGTGAAGAAGTTTAGTCAGTACTTCTACTTGTACCAGAGTATTTTAAAACACGAGTATCTGTACTTCTACTTGAGTAAAGGATGTGTGTACTCTTGCCATCTCTGCTGACAGCTGATTGCGAAGGTAAAGGTTTGTTTACAGTCAGAAGTCCAGACCTTTGTCTCACCTCGGTCACTTTTTTGCTGTCGTACTCAGGTACCGAGGCCAGCTGTGAGAACGAGGGAGAAGTCCTCCACATCCCCAACATCACGGACAACCCCTGCATCACCTGCGTCTGCCTGGTAAGAACCACTACTTCCTAAAATGTTTCAGAGATGTTGAACACCTTGCCTTCAGCACCTTGACGTGTAATTGCTGCTTCAGCTTTTCCGCTCGAGCTGATAGGGAAAAATGACCTCTTTAAGCCCTGATAGTGATATTTGTAAAGCTGATTATCGAGCCGTGTGTGTCGTTCCTTATCGTCAGGTTGTGAAAGATTTGTAACACTCGGACAGGACTTTGAAACGCAATTTTTTAGCGGGAGCTCAGGGGAGATGGGAAGTGGAGATTGTTGGATTTGAGGGTGGATTTTCTAAGCATTTCACAACTTTTTCAGCAAAACATAAAGCTGATATCAGGGTTAAAGGCGCTTATCAATGCAAGTTCACCAGTTTATAAGAAGGATTTGATGTTTTAATGCAACTTCGTGGCACTTGAGGTCAGGATGGCAGGGTTTTTGAGTGATTTGCGAGTGTAGGAAAAGCACTTTGTAACACTGTTTTTTCTGAGGATTTACAACAAACTTGAAGTGGGGATTGTTTGTTTTAACAGACATGGCTGTCGTCAAGCTGTCTTGGTTCGGCCCGGCAGTTAAAACCAGGCTACAAAACGTTAAGGGACGACTCTTTCCTGAAACATGTGCTCTCTGACCCCTGACCCCTAACCTCTTCACCACCATTACTGCTGTAGAGGTCTTTGTTTCAGGGGATGAGAATGGCCTTCTCTGTGTCAGCGCTCCGAACAGCGGCTGAATGAGAGGTTTGGGGTTTTAAAAGGCGTCACATGATCACAGTGTATCCTACAGGAAGCGAAGGGTGTGCACTTGAGGGCTGCTTGTGTGTTATCTGCACCTTTAGTATATACCTAACACTGATAAAATAATCTGCACCATGTCTGCTGACAATGTTTGTTTCTGATTGACTTGCAACCTCAAACATGTCTTGAAGCATTTGTCTGATGGCCTTACTCAATCATGCCTGTATAAGACGACTCAAACACACTTCTTCTTGTATGATTTGAGCGATTACAAACCCTAACCCTAATGTTTTGGGTAAATGTGTATAAATAAATGCACAAGATATGAAATACCTCCCAAGATTCTGCCATCATAAGTTAGTTCCAGATACTATAAATTATGTCACCTTGTTTCAGTACATATTACACTTTTTTAAAGGAAAATACAACTTTCCGGTCATTTCTGATTGGCTGTTTGAGCCTTTTAAACATTATTAAAGAAGACAGTGGTTATTTGTCATATAATTAGATTTATAATGCACCATCAAGTGTTCTGATAAAATAATATAATGGAACTTATGGAGGAAAACGCGGCAAAAGGTCGATATTTGCCTTCGTTTTGGATTGAGTTTTCCTATAATGGGGCTCCTATATGTCACCTTGTACACACACATTTTAAACATACACTTTTTCATGGAAAATACAACTTTTTCCGGTGCCTTCTGATTGGCTCTTCCTCCCCCCCCCTCCCCCTCCTCAGTCAGACTGAGCCGTCCTCTGTGTTATCAGGCAGACATCAGCCAAAGCCCTGCTGAATGCTATCAGTCATCAGCAGGCAATGGCCGGCCTTTCATCTCTACTTTAACCCCCCGCTACACACACACACACACACACACACACACACACACACACACACACACGCACACACACACACACACACACACACACACACACACACACACACACACACACACACACACACGCACACACACACACATACCATGTATACATCACTTCAGGGGACATTACATTGACTTTCATGCATTTCCTGGAGACTTATCCTAACCTTAACCATAACCAACACATGCCTAACCCTTACCCTAACCCGTACCCTTACCCTTACCCTTACCCTAACCCTAACCCTTAACCTTACCCTTACCCTTACCCTTACCCTTACCCTTACCCTAACCCTAACCCTAACCTCATGGGGACCTCCATTATGTCCCCATAACGGAGGCGAGTCCCCACACGTGACTGTGTAAACAGATTTAGGTCCCCACAAGTATAGTAATGCTAGGCCACACGCACACACGCACGCACGCACGCCCACACACACACACACACACGCACGCACACACACACACACACACACACACACACACACACGCACGCACACACACACACACACACACACACACGCACGCACGCACACACACACACACACACACACACACACACACACACACACACACACACACACATCTTTATTGAATTTGGCCTTTGTATATCCCCTTAAAACGTTTCAAACTTCAGATGCACGGCTCTATTTTTGCCCTCAAGCACAAACCGGTATCAGTCAGATATCAGCTTGGTACATTTTTAAATATTCTTCAAAGGTAAACAAATACACATACATCCGAGTACTTAGCCAATGGATCTGCCTCTGTTTAATGTGCGTAGTAAGGATTAAAACTGCACTTTTACACAGTAATTATTGTAAATATGAGAAAAGCTTGTGTCACTGGCACTAACTTGGACTTCATAGTTCAAAAGCAGGTGAAAGTCTGATCAATAAAGTAAAAATAGTGTAGGAAAATGTAGTTTTATGTGTTATTAGCTGGAGAAACATCTCAAAGTTTGATCGTTTACTGTTCATTTCATCACATACATGTGTTAAGGGGTGAAGGTTTTGTTAGCCATATTACAGAGCAAATGATTAGCCTTAAACTTGTTGGAAGATTATAGCATCGGCCAAAGAAGAAACCAGGAATGTTATGCGTGGATTAGAGTTGCAGGATGGATCATTTTACCAGAGGTCCAACTAGTTATTATTATTTTAACCGTATGGACTCTGGCTGATTTGCAGCATAATGCTATAATGCTCTTTATTCCTCTTTGGCTTCTGTCAGTCTATTCTTACCAGCAAGAGGAAGTTACTCCATGCTCTGTAACCAAACATCCAGGTTCAAATCAAGTTAAACCAGACCTTGAGTTTAAAAAATGAGTTATTTCGGCACTTTAACCTGTAGGACTTAGATCTTTAATCTTGTATTGCGGATTGTGTACAAATCTCTGGGTGCTTTTACAGCTTTCAGGTGAGATGTAAGATCATGTATACCACAGAGAATGGAGAAAAGGCCATCAGGTCTCCAGTGTCACTCAAACATGGAGAGTTTTGCTGTTTTGGGGGTTTGGCTCTCCAGTTGGTCCTTTACCAGAGGTGGGACGTAGTGGAGTACAAATACTTTGTTACTGTACTTAAGTACATGTTTCTGGTATCAGTACTTTACTCCACTACTTATTTTTCTGATGACTTTTTACTTTGACTTTTTACATTTTGAACACAAATACCTGTACTTTCTACTTCTTACATTTTGAAGACAAATCCCTGTACTTTCTACTTCTTACATGTTGAACACAAATACCTGTACTTTCTACTTCTTACATTTTGAACCCAAATACCTGTACTTTCTACTTCTTACATGTTGAACCCAAATACCTGTACTTTCTACTTCTTACATGTTGAACACAAATACCTGTACTTTCTACTTCTTACATTTTGAACACAAATACCTGTACTTTCTACTTCTTACATGTTGAACACAAATACCTGTACTTTCTACTTCTTACATGTTGAACCCAAATACCTGTACTTTCTACTTCTTACATGTTGAACACAAATACCTGTACTTTCTACTTCTTACATTTTGAACACAAATACCTGTACTTTCTACTTCTCACATTTCCCAAACAGGCTGGTTCCTTTAGTTTGAATGTGTGTTTGGTGGCGTGATCATTATTATTTAGAGTCATTGCGTGCCTATTGATTTGAACACGATCCGTGTATCCATCATTTCCTGGTCTTCTCTAAAGAATAGCGACCAATGAAAACGTTGTCATGTTGCCGTTGTTCAGCATGGAAACATTCATTAGCTAACAATGACATTATTGTTCTATTCATATAAAGGGAGGTCAGGTACTCTTTAAAACAGCTGCTAGTTACTGGTACTTTTTACTTAAGTACATGTCAAAGCCCATACTTCTTTACTTTTACTTGAGTACAGAAGTTTAGTCAGTACTTCTACTTTTACCAGAGTATTTTAAAACAAGAGTATCTGTACTTCTACTTGAGGAAAGGATGTGTGTACTGTTGCCATCTCTGAGTACCTGCTAATAGCTCTACGGGTATGGACACACACACACACACACACACACACACACACACACACACACACACACACACACACACACACACACACACACACACACACACACACACACACACACACACACACACACACACACACACACACCACACACACACACACACACACACACACACACACACACACACACAGAAGAGCCATTGTGTGTGTCGGGGTGTAATGGGGCCAGGAGTGGATGTGGCTGACAGACTGAGTGACAGGCAGGTCGCCATGACGATCCGTTATCTCGAAAAAGGGAGTCAGTCCATCTCCGCCACGCTCTTCATCCTCGTCTTCGTCGTCTATCTGTCTGTCCATCTCCGTGTCTTTGTCCACTCTCTCATCGCCTCTTCCTTCCCTCGCTCGCCCACAGACTCGGCTCACGCTTCTTATTCTTTTCACTTGGAGGTCAGATTTTTTGTTTTGAAAACAATCTGAATTTCTTTTCTTCCACTTCTGAGGTCTTTGAAGTGATTTTTAAAGATGACAGAGGTTAGTTTTGTGGGTTCGAATCATGTCTGTATTAGACTCGAGACTATACTAGATTGAAGCCCACATAACTATGATTTAAGAGATTACGATTTTTCCAAGAAACCAAATATATACTTATCTAATATTTTGATATAAGATGATTCACAGGAAATCCCTTTTTCTGACGTCAGAAAACTGGTTTTAGCCTTTTTTCGCATTTAAACTGTACGTTAAAGATGACAGTGGTTATTTTCCAAGATATACAAGCGATAACGCACCCTGAGGTGTTCTGATACGATGAAATAATGGAACAGGTGGAGGAATATCACATCACACGGGTCGTTATTCGCCTCCTTTTTGTATATTATTTCCTTTTAATGGGACTCTAATTGTACATTTTTGGTTTTGAAACAATCTGACATTTTTTTCTTCCACTTCTGAGGTCTTTGAAGTGATTTTTAAAGATGACAGAGGTTAGTTTTGTGGGTTCGAATCATGTCTGTATTAGACTCGAGACTATACTAGATTGAAGCCCACATAATTATGATTTAAGAGATTACGATTTCCCCAAGAAACAAAATATATGTATGTAGGCAATCCTGACGTCAGAAAGAAAATATGACCTGTAGTTAAAGTTGATTATCGTAGATATTGTTGTAACACAAAAGCAACAAACTCATGGGATTTAATATGAATGTCATACCTAGAACATTAAACAACATTTCCAGCAGCAGCAGCAGCAGCAGCTAACAGGCAGGAGGTCAGAGGTCAGACGTTAATCTGTCACACACACATTCCTGATGCACCACACAGAGTTTTTTTACACAGTGGCAGTGATCGATCTGAGGAAGAGATCAAAGGTGTTTCCTGTCAGCATCTCAACTCAAACAGTAGTGGATCAATACAGGAGGGGCGAGGTCCACCTGATAACACTGAGCCAACACCAGCGCTGAGACACTTCCTAATGCAAACAACAGGGAAATATCAACCAGATAAACATGAAAAGTGTAGTGTATGATATTTCACTTGTTTTTCAAGTCCACAATCAGACAAAAGTAAGCATGCTTTAAGAGACGATAGCAAAGTCAAATTGAACAATGCATGAGTTCATGTAACGTATTTAAGCTCGATAAAGATTTTTCATCTCCATTTTTTCCATTTTCTCTGCTTCTTTTTCACTTTTTTTGACTTCTCTCTTGTTTTTATTAGTGATGTTACGTTCACGAACAATCCGATTCTTTTGAACGGCTGTTTGGTACGAACGAAGGGAACCGAGTCGTACTTGGTGAGAGCCGTTCTTCAGTGGTACAGGTAGACGACGTGTTTTTCGGGTGAAAAAATGAGCCAAACGCAGCAGCATTTGGATGCACTTCAACAAAAACCTAGGCAATGATAAAGCGGAGTGCAACATTTGTAAAGCCAAAATATCATTTAAAGCAGGGTCAACAAATAATCTCCACTGCCACTTAAAAAGAAAACGGCTCTTTTGAACGGCTCTTTTGAACTGCTCTCGGAAAGGAATGGAGCCATAAGATCCCGCTTCCTTCAAAGAGCCGTAACTGCCATCACTAGTTTGTATGAAGTTAAGAGGATGCCGTGAGAAATAAAACACGAGTTTCTGAGTGAACAGAGAGAGAAACCGAGAGCCAGCAGTCAGTCGAATAGTGACAATTAAACGCCTTGGTGAAATAACTCAGGGTTTGAATTAAGTCATTTAAACATTGTTGTGGCCTCGGTGCCAGAAGGGACTTTACTTACTAACAAATATACATGTTATGAAAGTGTTTTGCAGGAGTACAGGATGTAAAGAGCTGGTGGCTTTTTAGATAAAGATCCATACTGCTGAAAGAGTTAAAGGGCCCATGTCATGCTTTTCTTGTTATCACCCGTCCCCTTGTGTGTTATGAAGGTGTTTCTGCATGTAAACGGTCTGCAGAGTCACACACCCTCAAAGTACACCCTGTAGCGAGTAAAACTCTAACACAGAAAAGACCTGTCTATGCTGCCCCAGAACGCCTCGTTGGAGATTTCTCTTTTTCCATTGTTTGCTTCCTGGGTACAGTTACGTGCCCATACCCAAATGGACCAATCCGTGGAGCCGTTACGTTACGTCCGCGGAGCCGTTACGTTAACACACAGACACTCAATCTTTTCTCAGCTGCAGCTCCGCCAATTTCTCCTCCCTGAGACAGCGGGACGCGGCGAGGCTGTGAGTCGGTGTGTGAGCACACACACAAACTCCCAGCCAGGCTGCGGGTGTGTGTGTGTGTTCGGGCTGGTTTCGGGCTGGGTTTCGCTGTGTTTCGGGAGGGGGGGCAGGAGCTCCAACAAGCCGTTTAGGACAGAGAGTGAATACACTATACAGAGATGCTGTATGAGGAACCAATGTGAGTTTGGAACATTGAACAATGTAAATCTATTCTAGTCGACCTCAACAATGGAATTATGACCAGTAGAAATGGCCATGACATGGGACCTTTAATACATTAAGTCGATCAACAGAATATTTAACGACAAGATAATCAATTTATCCTAATTTTTGGGATAAATATAACACATTTCTGCTTTGTTATTGTGAGGGTCTGCTAAGTTATGGTTAGATATATCAGTAACTTTGACTTCTACTACCTTTTATTTGCAACTTGTGGGTCTTATAACCTTCATCCCTTTTGGATATCAGTTAATGTCTTACTAAGGAAAGTCACTTTTCTCTTGGCAACCATTTACTTTTGTATTAGTCTCTGTCAGACGTCTGCCTCGCTATTACATTAGAAGTTATCGTGGATGTTAATTGGCTGCCCCATGCTGGACTTCCAAACTTTATTCAAACCCACACAACTATATTTAAATAGTTTGAAGATCCCAAACGTATCAGGCTACAATTTGGAGAAATGTAAACGCAACATTTACAGACGTATTTAAAACGTAATTTGAAGTCTTGTGTCATTAGTTTTAATGAGGAGCAGCTGATACAGAACGCACTGTAAATGAGATTTAAGTTGAAATAGGATTATCTTGATAACCTTTAAAGGTACTTAAGATGATATGAGAGTGTTGTTTTCAGTCCAGTGTTGTTGGCATTCTTCTATAAGAATAAACTTTATTTATATCTTTCAGTTTGTGTGTACAGACAGAGAGATCGAAATACCGTTTCCCACAATCCAGAATACAATCACAAAGAAATATGAAAATATGTATACAAATATGTATATATACACAATCAACAGACACATTTGTACATATGCACTTCACTTCAATAACTTTGAGAAATGTACATTAGTGTTAGACCGTAAAAAGTTACACAGTATGACAAAAATAATGACAATAACAAATTAGGAACATAATTAAAATATGTAAAAACAATAAAACATGAACAGTGATGCTACTAAAAATGATAAGCCAAATTAAAAAGATCAATCTTTAATTTGTAGAGGTTAAGTTGACGAATCAGCCTTCGTTTGTTTGCGATTTCCCCCCCTCCTCCGACCAGCAGGGGGCGACATTAACACGCTTGCTTTAGAGAAATCGTACGTGAGCTTTTCTCCCTCATTGGATTGTCTTTGGTTCCCATGAGCCTCTCTGTTTCCTCTCCGTCTCGTCTCTAAACTGCCGTGGCTCCTGCTCTCCGGCGGGGGGTCGCGACCTGTTGGTTTTGGAGGAAAGGGTGAAAGGTGAAAGGTGAAAGGTCACGGTGGCAGAGGGGGGTTAAGGTTCAGGAGGGGGAGGGGGGGGGGGGGGGGTGGAGGGTGATGTCCAAGGGCTTCAGAGTCCCCAATCGCATGCAAACATAAACGACCAGAGACTTTTATTTATTGTTGTGTTTAAAATATATTTGATGTTCACTCACGCACGCACGCACGCATTTTTATAACATATTCCTACCTGAAAAACCTCCTTTCGTTTGGGCCTTAAAGTTATTTTATTATTATTTTAGTTTTTTGTATTACTGCCGATTTTTATTCCATATTTTATTCAATTTCTATGTAAATACTGTTATATTTGACTTTATTTTGTATTATTTAAAAATATTTTTCTAGTTCTCTATCTGTGTTTTTAACTTTATTTTACTTTTATGTATGCACCACGACATCAAGTCAAATTCCTCTTAATATAATAATACAAACTGTTACCCATACATGAGAGTAGCACATGCTACTCCGCCCACTTTTGGGGGAAAACAAAGCTGTCATTTGATTGGCGGTCAATACAAATTCTGAAGTTTTTGCCAATCCGATCAGAAATGTAAGAAAACCGTGGATTTTCTGATCTTCAAAGAGCCCGATTACGATGGCCAGACAGGCAAACAATTACATTAAATCATTTGAAATCGACGATCGGGCTCGATATGTGGTTAAAGCGATTGATGTCCATAGATGAGAGTAACATCTACGTCACTTTACGGCCCCGCCCACTTTTGGGGAAAACCACGCTGTCATTTGAACGGCAATCAAGCCTGAAGCCACAGAGCTCTTCTGTTACTGTCCTTTCTTCTTAGAGGAAGAACAGAAACACTGAATTCTGGATTTGTTTTATGTTTGAGGTGCAATAAACGACACAGCAGCTTGTTGGCATGATAAAACTATTATTTTCCGCCTCGCTCATGAGAGTAACAGTTGGCGAAATTACGGCCTCGCCTACTGATTTTAATTTAACCACATATTGAGCCCGATCGTCGATTTCCAATGATTTAATATAATTGTTTGCCTGAATGGCCATCGTAATCGGGCTCTTTGAAGATCCACAAATCCACGGTTTTCAAACATTTCTGATCGGATTGGCAAAAACTTCAGAATTTGTATTGACCGCCATTCAAATGACAGCGTTGTTTTCCCCAAAAAGTGGGCCGGGCCGTAATTTTCGCCCGGAAGTGACGTAGGTGTTACTCTCATCTATACAAATAGAATCCAGTGTTTAAATGAAATGAAATACATCTACTTGAAGTATTTTTCATGTTTTTGCTACCTTTTACTACTACTCTACTACTCTTAGGAAGTCAATATTGTTCTTAATACTGCGTTAAATGTATCTGACAGCTTTAGTACTTACCAATTAAGATTATTAGCTAACAGAATAATTTAAATCTACGTTGAAATATAACTATATTTAGTTTTTTATTGGTTGATGAAGGTGTGAATACCCTACGTTTAATATTTCTACATGTTTGATACTTTTAATTTCTTCAAAAATAGGTAATAAAGACACAGTTAATTACATTTTGAACACCTGTCGTCACATATAATATTGATATATTGACATATAGATAGGATAGATAGGAGCAGAATATAACGTAATTAAAAAATAGTCTCCACTTCCACGTGCACCAGCTGTGATGAAGACATTAATGCATTGATAATCAGAATCCATATATATGTATATATATTATTCTAAAATGGGCTTTTACACTTTTACTTTTGTTACTTAAAGGTGGGGTAGGTAATTTTGGAGAAACCAGCTCGAGTGCGCTAGGATTTGAAAATACACAGCCGGAGAAAATCTGCCACTTCCTTATAGAGCCCCTCCTCCAACACACACGAACGTGCACATGACCAATGAGGGCACGAGATAAGTTTGTGCACAGATGGAAGGCTGACAGGCAGGTAGGCCATCCAGTTATTTTAGCCGGGCCGGCTAAAATGATTGGTCGTGCTTTTTACAGTATTACGGCTTCCACAGATGATATTTTTTATGGATTTTTTGTCAAAGCACTTAAGATATTCATTGCTATCGGGATGTTAAGAGCATTCCATGGAATATAACAAGTGTTTCTGAAGTGAATTACCTACCCCACCTTTAAGTAAAAAGTACCCATAACTAGCAGCTGTTTTAAAGAGTACCTGACCTCCTTTTATATTAATAGAACAATAATGTCATAACAAAAAGTGTATCTCGAGCCGGTTTCTCAAACTTACCTACCCCACCTTTAAAGTATATTTTAATGGCACACTTTATGTATATACTTATTTTTAATGCAAGACTTTTACTTGTACCAGAGTAGTTATGCAATTAAGTTCTGCTACTCTCAATGGTTGCATTGAGAGGAAGATAAAGGGATGGATGATTGAGAGTGACGATGAGGAGAAGTGAAGAAGATAAACACTGAGGAGGAGAAATAGTGAGCGCTGTCGCCTCCTAGTGGCACAACAGAACAACTGACAGCGTTAATCAACACAAGAAGAGGAACAAGAGTATTACATGTGGATTCAAATTAAAAGGATTGAGATTTTAGTTTCTGTCAATGTTTTAACGACCAGTTTGGTTTCAAATTGACTTTGAAAAGTTGTTTTTTATGATGTCTCTTTGTAGATTCTGTCCAATTAAATGGTAAATGGACTGTACTTATTTAGCGCTTTATCAGGTCTTTACGACGCCTCAAAGTGCTTTACATACTACGAGTCATTCACACCTCCCTCATAGTGCCAATTGCTCTTTGAAGCTAACATTCACACACACACACACACACACACACACACACACACACACACACACACACACACACACACACACACACACACACACAAATGACATTTATTATCTGCAATTTACTGATTTGAAATGGATATTTATAACATATTTCTACCTGAAAAACCTCCTTTTCCACTGACTTTTAAAGCAGGAAAAAGCACATATGATGAACTCTTAGACGTTTTTTTTTTCCTGCAGCTGAACAGAACATGAACTTTGTGTAACTGCATTTCTGTAGTTGACCTTAACATTCACTAAACGAGTTAGTAATGATTGAATTCAACTGATTGAATTTAAAATGCTACGCTTATAAGATCTGATTTTAAGACTTTTTTTGTCTCACACTGAAACCTTGTTCAGGGATGTTCCTCCTGAACGTGCTTTGTGAATTTCACCATAAACTCAGAAGACAGTTTTTTTATTATTATTAGGAAATCGGCTAATTTAATTTTGGCGCGGTAGTTTGAAATAGATTAAAAAAAAACTGTGAATCCAGTCGATTTTACGAAACATATTCAAACTCCTCTCAGAACAGTAGCATCTAAACACTTGACCACTTTCCCTTTCTCTGACACACACTTACGAGCATACCAACGCGTTATCCCACAGTGTGTGTGTGTGTGTGTATATATATATATATGTGTGTGTTTTGGGGGTGGTCACCCTCGGCGACAGACAGCCGTCCAGTGGTCCGGCCTCGGTGCCGCGGTGGTATGTCGAGTGTTTATAAGGCGTGGTGACCCGGCGCAACCTTTGACCCCAAGACAAGAGGGGTGAGAGTGTGTGTGTGTGTGGGGGGGTCACATGTACCTCACACCACCCTGTGCTAATGGTTAACAGAGGGAGAGAGAGAGAAGGACATGACCTTGGTCTGTGGTTAACACAAGCTTAACAGATTTTAACGTTTGGTTATACGATATAAAATACGCCTGTAAATACCCCACTGGTGAATCTAAAAAACAACGGTTGCTAAAAAGTGTCTAAATGAGACGACTAAATGTCATCACGCCCAACATTAGCCGCCTTTAGCTTAGCGGTGGTGACGTGAAGTCATGTGACCGTGCTGTAGTTCCTTTATAGCCCAACATTAGCCACCTTTAGCTTAGCGGTGGTGACGTGGAGTCATGTGACCGTGCTGTAGTTCCTTTATAGCCCAACATTAGCCTCCTTTAGCTTAGCGGTGGTGACGTGAAGTCATGTGACCGTGCTGTAGTTCCTTTATAGCCCAACATTAGCCACCTTTAGCTTAGCGGCATCCAGGATGTTGTGCTGTTTTTTCTGAGGATCCACCTTCAGTTTACTTTTTTGCTGACACTAGAGAAACTTCCACCTATCCTTAGAAATACAACAATCAGTTATGTCGTATAATTTATTAAAAACTAAACCCTGAAATCGACAAAGCTCTTAATCAAAAGCATAATCATTCAGAAACATGATAGCATTAGGCACAAAGAAATGCACACAGTACAATATATGTTGCTTTTTATTGTAGTCAATTTAAACTAACGTATGAAGATTAAATAAAAAGATTTATATTTTGACTGACAGTAGAGCTTTTATAGCTCCAATTGCTGAAGGATGACATTAATATGATACGTCTTGGTTAAAGCTCTACTTCCCAACATTTTCCAGCTTCTTGCACCGCTGCTCATTTGACCAGACGCTCACCTCTGTGGTCTAAATTCCCCTTTTTATTTTTAAAGTGAGCGAGAGGCTGCTGTGGTCAGACGGCGGTTGGTTAAGCCCATAAATGTAGGACAAATGACATCTGAAAATTGCCAATTATAATACCCAGAAATCGGCATATAGCCTGAAACAACTTCACCCAATGTATCGTCACATTCTACTTTTGCAGAATATTGACTCGAGCGTATTTTCTCATAAAATGTCCCATATGTTTCTGGGAGAATGTGAGTGTGCAAAAGCAGATTGAGTCCCTTTTCCTCTTTTATCTAACTGCTTATTTAACGTTCTCCTCTCTTCCCTCTCCTCCCTTCATGACTTCATGTCCTCAGTGTGGTTGGGGTTTAAGTTGGAGCTGCCGCTGCTATATTAAACCACCCCGATTTATTTTTCGCCGTCCCTTTGATCCGTCCTCGTTAGAGCCAGTCTGCACTTTATAAACCCTCACAGTGTGTAAAATGAAAAACACACACACACACACACACTGGATAAAGTCAGCAATAAAAGCCGGGTGTGAAAGTGGAGTGGATTAAACCGGCGCGGTCCCACGCTGCAGGCGAGCGTCTGAAGGTGACGGGGGGGGGGGTTGTGGAGTTGGTGTGAAAATTCACAGCTAAACTGCGAACATTGGGTCGTTTATACTTTAGAGACACACACTGCAGACTTCTGACATGTTGAGTTTTCATCACGGAGCACAGGCTGGTTTATCTGCTGGCATGAACACATTACAAGTCCTAGTTTGGTGATGCAACGCTGCTTTCGTGGCGACACATATTGGATGTATGACCATGACACTTTGCACACATATGAATGTCCCCCTGAGGATGCTTTCTGATAACTTTGGTGATTGACTTGTTATGAAGTGTCTCATTTAAGTTCAACAATGTGTCCAATACTCAGAAAGAAGACACTCTTTTTGTTGTTGTTGACATGTCAGATCTGATCAAACATCCCATGCAGTCCTGTTAAGCAGATGTGATGAATTGTTGAGGGTTACATTTGTTTCTTAGGATGCATTTAAATGATTATTTAGTTATTTATATAGATTTTTAAACATCTTTTCGGAGATAAAAAGTAAAAAAAGGGCAATTTCCTTGGGTTGTTGTAACTTCACTAACTTAAACATTGTTTTTATCTTACTTACTAAATATATAATAACATATACGATTTTCAGATTTCTTTATTGGATAACCAGTATGTATAGAACTGGATTACATCTCTTTAACATTAAGGCTTCACTTCCACCTCAATCAGAACTCAAACTGAACGACAACAGAGAAGAGACTGTGTTTTTAACAATGGGAAACCATGTGCTGAAAATAACTCACTAACCAATCCTCTCTCCTCTCTCCTCCCTCCTCTCTCCTCTCTCCTCTCTCCTCTCTCCTCTCTCCTCTCTCCTCTCCTCTTCCTCCCCCCCTCTCTCCCTCTCTCCAGGAGGGTAAGGCGGACTGTAAGCAGGAGAAATGTCCTCTGGTTTCTGAGGATTGTGCTCTGGTGGTGAAACAGACCGGCGCCTGCTGTGAGCGATGTAAAGGTGAGACAGAGTAAACAAAACAACAAATACATCAACATCCACAGGTAAAGGTTAAACGAGTGCTTTTAAAACGTGCTTATCAGGTGTTATCAATCAAAAATAAAAATTGAAGAAAATAATTAATAATAGATGAATAAATAATAATAATACAAATTAAACTCTGACATAAATTATTACAAGTATGGCTTTCTTATTGAAACATCCCCTTCTAAATTACCGCCAAAAACTGAAAAGAAAATATTTTTACTTCATCTAATTTTGAATATTTTGTATAATAATAATCATGATAATTAAACTATAAGAAAATATATATATATATTTGTAATAAAACATCATCTCTAAACCAAAAACCCCAAATTAAAATGGAAGTGAGGGGCTATGAATTGTAATTGTAACGCAATGTTTTTTTAAATAAAATAATATTTCTAGTGTTTGATGTTTTCCCACTGATGTTCCACAAGTTGAGAAGTAGGTCTTCCGTCATTTCCATGTTACTTCAAATGCTAACAGATGCTAAACATGCTAACAGATGCTAAACGTGCTAACAGATGCTAAACGTGCTAACAGATGCTAAACGTGCTAAAAACGTTAGGTGGCCACTAAAAAGTTTTGACTTTGGAGGATGTTCCTGCAGTTTCTGGTCTATTGGAGCTATCAAAGCTAGTGCCTTCCATATACATATAACAACACACACACACACACACACACACGCACACACACACACACACACGCACGCGCACACACACACACACACACACACACACACACACACACACACACACACACACACACACACACACACACACACACGCACCTAGCTCTGAGCAGGGTGCGGCTCTTTTGTTTGTGGTTCAGTTTTACGACGCAGCACTTCATTAGGAGACTACACTCGGACACGGAAAGCCCCTCATCGTCATGACAACCTGTGTTAGTTTTCTGTTTTGTGGTCGACTTGTGGTCGCCGTGACCGAGTTTAGGACCCCCGACTCCAACATGTCACATCTCTGCTTTCTCACTTAATCATGAAATCATAGAGAGCGACTGGGTCAGTTCATTGGGGACACATTGGGTTTTATAGCGTTTTAATTAACCCGTTTATATTGTTATAGTTTATAGGAAGATAAAGTTATATTGGATTCATAAAAGATCATAAAAAACTGCATTATATGTAGAACATTTCTTTAAAGGATCATGAGAAAATGTACAATCACTTGAATTAAAGTGAATTCTGGTCATCTCATAAAACTCCAAGAAAGGTTTTAAAAGTAATAAATAAACAAATAAGTAATTTATTTAAAAATGATGTCAAACTGAAGCAAATGTCTGATCACACCTTCCCTTTGACATCATTTATTTGAACAATTGTCGATTACAAATTCCCCAAAATGTTTATACACACACTAATACTCTATTTGTTTAATTAAAAAGTCCTTAATCTTCATGTTATCGTGCAAACTCCTCTCAGTACTGAGTCCCTCTGATTGGATAACCCTCTAAAGACAGTCTGGAAGCTATTCTCTACTCTCTCCTCTCCCCTCTTCCTCTCCTCTTCTTTCCTTTCCTCTCCTCTCCTCTCCTCTCCTCTCCTCTCCTCTCCTCTCTCCTCTCTCCTCTCACCTCTCCTGTTGTCATATTAATCTGCATTAGTGAGCACTCACTGTATGAAGAGGGTTGAGTCTCTGCGGGACCTCCTGCCATCTAATCTCATCTTTGTATGTTGCTACTGTATTACACGGTTTGGTTTCCTCAGATCGATGTTAGTGATCAGGTTTCATCATTGATCTGAGCCCACTGACTGTACATGTCATGAAATGAATAGCTTCTCATTCAGCGCTGAGCGTCTGAATCTGTCCGGGCGTGTAACGTGAGAACGAGAGGGTGGGAACAAACGGACAGAATCAAGCCAGTTTCATTAAGTTATACAACCTGTAATGTTTTTTTTGCATCCTTTAACTCTTCAATTTTGAGTTTAAATTGCACAAAATGTGTGATAATCAGCAATATTACACTTAGATGTCTCATAAGAAAGTAATGTTTGCAACTTCAGAGGTGAATTTAAACCATTAATCACATTTTTACTTTCTTGCAACCATGCTTTTAAATAAGTGGAACTAATAGGGGTGTGGACTTCAGGGGATGATTTCTTTACTTTTACACGGCTGCATAGATTTAGACTCAATTTCTGTGTCTTGAATTGTATAAAATTAATAGTTTATGACGGTCTCTCTCTCTGCTTCTCTCAGGTTGCTTGTTGGACGGACGAACTTACAACAGCTCAGTTTCCTGGACCACCTCCACCAAACCCTGCATCAACAGACGCTGCCAGGTGAGTGTGTGTGTGTGTGTGTGTGTGTGTGTGTGTGTGTGTGTGTGTGTGTGTGTGTGTGTGTGTGTGTGTGTGTGTGTGTGTGTGTGTGTGTGTGTGTGTGTGTGTGGCCTAGCATTACTATACTTGTGGGGACCTAAATCTGTTTACACAGTCACGTGTGGGGACTCGCCTCCCTTATGGGGACAAAATGGAGGCCATCATGAGGGGAATCATTAATTTTAGGGTGAAGACTTGGTTAGGGTTAGGGTTAGGCAGGGTTAGGGTTAGGGTTAGGCATGTGTTGGTTATGGTTAAGGTTAGGATAAGTCTCCAGGAAATGCATGTAAGTCAATGTAATGTCCCCTGAAGAGATGTATACATGGTGTGTGTGTGTGTGTGTGTGTGTGTGTGTGTGTGTGTGTGTGTGTGTGTGTGTGTGTGTGTGTGTGTGTGTGTATGTGTGTGTGTGTGTGTGTGTGTGTGGGAGCAGGTAGACAGTGTTATTTATCTGAAACAATACAAACGTGCTGTTATTACAGAAAGGTAGAGATACAGGAGTAAAATGACAAAAGTCTTAACGAAGGAAGGAAGGGAGAGAGAGAGGAAGTAATCAAGGAAGGAAGGAGGAACAAAAGGCAAAGGGAATGAAAATAGGTGGGGTAGTAAGAGAAGAAAAATGAAATGAAACTAGGAGGAAGGAAAGAGGCAGCAAAGTAGGAGACAACAAAAGAGGGTGCAATAGATTTTAAACAAAAACTAGGAAGCAAGGAAGGAAGGAAGGAAGGAAGGAAGGAAGGAAGGAAGGAAGGAAGGAAGGAAGGCGAAACACAAGGGAAACACAAAAGGGAAAGGAAAGAGGAGAGTACGTAACAGACAAACAAGAAGATGGAAGGAAAGAACGAAGGAAGCAAAGAAGGACACATGAAAAAAATGGTTAAAAGGAAACGAGAAGGTAGCCAAGTAAGAGAGCAACACCAGAAGGAAAACTGAGGTATGGAAGAAAGCAAATATTCAAGAAGGAAAACCAAATAGCTACAATGAAATGGGAAAGGGAAAGGTCGAACTAGTGATGTATTATAAGACAGAAAGGAACAGTGAAGCAAGGAGGGAACAAGTGGATGAAGCAAGGAAGTTATCCAGCGTCAAAATAAAAGCTAAGATGTCGTTCCCTGCTGGTTGTGACAGGAAGGTGTGATCACTGAGGCGGACGTGCAGTGTGTCGTTCACTGCAGGAACCCCAAAATCCACCCAAAGAAGTGCTGCCCCACCTGCCCCAGTGAGTCCTGAGACCCCCACTCATTATCACAACACACCTTTGAAAGCTTCTGTGTTTTTAAAGGAAATGAAATAGAGATTGTAATGTTTGTAATGACTGGTTGGAAGAAGGTCTTTTTAATGAATAAACTCCAGGTTAATACATTTTTACTTTACTTTCTTACGTCAAGTAAACAAAACACCTGACTTGTGTTTAAATATTTGGTCAAATTCATCTTAAATCCACCCAGTTTTGAGCCTTGAGTGCTTCTTTTTGTGTAATCTAGGGATTTGTATTACTTTGATACACTCATCTGAATTCATGTAAAACAAGACGTTAATAAAACTCATTATTTACAGACATTGACATTTTTTGCATTCCCTGCCTCCAACATTTGGATTATTCAGTCTTTACAAAAATATTTCTTTACTTGCAGAATTTGGGGAATAAAATACCTCAAACTCAAATCAAATAAAGTCAAATTATTCTAAAAAATACTCTGGATAAGAGTGTAAGGTACAGTGAGGATACAGAGGTGTGTGTTGGTGAATTTAATAAAAAGTGTGTGATGTGTGTGTGTACCTTCTCCTGCAGGTTGTATCTTTGAGGCTCGTCTGTACAAAGAGAAGCAGGAGTTCAGTCCTGAGGGCAAACCCTGCATCAAATGCTCCTGCACTGTGAGTACACACACACACACACACACACACACACACACACACACACACACACACACACACACACACACACACACACACACACACACACACACACACACACACACACACACACACACACACACACCCTATGTATGAGTTTTTCTGAGCCGCGCCTTTTTCTCTAAATAAATTAGTTTGGCGTCTCCTGGGAGTCGTACACTTTTGGTTAGAACAACATCCGCTTCCTAATTATTTTCCTCCTCCTCTTGCTCCCTCCCCCCTCCCTCCTCCTCCTCTTCCTCCCTCCCCCCTTCCTCCCCGTTAGACAAACACACCCCACAGGTACGCCCATAAACACATTACAACATTAATGTGCTTGTTGCACCTAGTTGTAGCGAACTATAGGCTTGTTAACACATAAACACACACACACACACACACACACACACACACACACACACACACACACACACACACACACACACACACACACACACACACACACACACACACACACACAAACACACACACACACCAAATATCTCTCAGAGGGGCGTGGGGAGGGGCTCCTTATTTTCATCTAAAGTAACAGACAGAGAATCAGCACTTTGGAAACAGGGCTGAAACAGAGGGGATTATGGGATGCTGCAATGATCTGTTTGGTGTTTCAGCCAATCAGAGACAGGCTCTGTATATATCTGAGACCTGTGATATATTGATGAAAAACAGTATAATAGGGGACCTTTAAGAGATGTTTAATTATCACCTGAATGCAAATATAATCCTTATTTAAATGTGTTTTGATATGTTTGTCCTCCAGGGAGGGCGGACTCTCTGCATGAGGGAGGTGTGTCCCGTCCTCTCATGCCCCGCCCACCTCAGCCACACCCCCCCCGGACAGTGCTGCTCCAGATGTCTCGGTAAAGACCTTCATATACTTCTCTCACCTAACAACAAATGCTATGTTGGCCCATTCATTGATTTCCACATATTGCTTTGTAGCAGTCCAATCATTTGACTCTCTCCTCCTCCTCCTCCTCCTCCTCCTCCTCCTCCTCCTCCTCCTCCTCCTCCTCCTCCTCCTCCGTCAGGTCAGAGGAAGGTGTTTGATCTGTACTCAGGAAGCTGTCTGTTCCACAGTGAAGTGTTTGAGAACGGCACGTCCTTCTCACAAGACAACTGCACCACCTGCACCTGCAAGGTAACGTCTGCGTCTCCACCACCATCATCGTCATCATCACACCATCATCGTCATCATCACACCATCAGAGACCCTGTGTTCTTCTTGTTCTTGTTCTTTATTAGGATCCCCATTAGCACTAGCATGAGCATTGGCTATTCTTCCTGGGGTCCTCACACGCTGTCAAACATACATACAACCAAACTAAAACAAAACAGCCCATCATTTCATGCAATTTACAATGCTATATGAAGTGAAAACTAAAATGGTCATCTAATGTTAGCCATCATGAGGCCAAAAGAAAAAGAAAAAATATACAAATAATTATTCTATCTGTTGTATCTAAAGTCTTCCTTCTCCTGTAGGTCTTAATGAGTCCTCCATCTGAGTTGTGTTTGTTTTCTTCTTCCCAGGATTCAACGGTGGTGTGCAACAAGCAGTGCTCTCGTCCTGGGAGTTGCCAAGGCGACCATTGCTGTGACGAGTGTCTGTCCTACGTGAAGGTGGAGGAGGTGAAGTACTGCAGAGTCAGAAACAAGATCTACAGGGTGAGGAACTTAGAAAGCATGGACAGATGGATGGATGATGGATGGATGGATGATGGATGGATGGATGATGGATGGATGGATGATGGATGGATGGATGATGGACAGATGGATGGATGGATGAATGGATGGATGGATGGATGATGGACAGATGGATGGATGGATGATGGACAGATGGATGGATGGATGAATGGATGGATGGATGGATGGATGATGGATGGATGGATGAATGGATGGATGGATGGATGGATGGATGAATGGATGGATGGATGGATGAATGGATGGATGAATGGATGGATGGATGATGGACAGATGGATGGATGGATGATGGACAGATGGATGGATGGATGAATGGATGGATGGATGGATGATGGACAGATGGATGGATGGATGATGGACAGATGGATGGATGGATGATGGATGGATGGATGAATGGATGGATGAATGGATGGATGGATGATGGACAGATGGATGGATGGATGATGGACAGATGGATGGATGGATGAATGGATGGATGGATGGATGATGGACAGATGGATGGATGGATGAATGGATGAATGGATGGATGGATGGATGATGGACAGATGGATGGATGGATGATGGACAGATGGATGGATGGATGAATGGATGGATGATGGACAGATGGATGGATGGATGATGGATGGATGGATGAATGGATGGATGGATGGATGGATGATGGACAGATGGATGGATGATGGATGGATGATGGACAGATGGATGGATGATGGATGGATGATGGATGGATGATGGATGGATGATGGATGGATGGATGATGGATGGATGATGGATGGATGAATTGATGGATGGATGATGGACAGATGGATGGATGATGGATGGATGATGGATGGATGATGGATGGATGATGGATGGATGATGGATGGATGATGGATGGATGGATGATGGATGGATGATGGATGGATGAATTGATGGATGGATGAATGGATGGATGATGGATGGATGATGGATGGATGATGGATGGATGATGGATGGATGGATGATGGATGGA
Source organism: Trematomus bernacchii (assembly GCF_902827165.1). NCBI lineage: Eukaryota > Metazoa > Chordata > Actinopteri > Perciformes > Nototheniidae > Trematomus > Trematomus bernacchii. The sequence goes on from NW_022987733.1 coordinate 1,533,245, forward strand.
TGATGGATGGATGATGGATGGATGGATGATGGATGGATGATGGATGGATGAATGGATGGATGATAGATGGATGATGGATGGATGATGGATGGATGATGGATGGATGAATGGATCAATAGACTGAAGAATTGGATGATGGATGGATTGATGGAAAGACATAGAGATGGATGAATGGATGGACAAGTGTTGGACAGAACTGCAACTTCTTAGGTGATTATTCAACCAATTGGTCATTTGGTTCTTCGTCAACCAAGATTTATTTCCTTAATTTTTCAATTTTGAATCCTTTTTTCATACTAAGTTTTATGACTTATTTCCACGAAACCTTTCTGAGCACATCTCTCTCAAACACACGATTTGGGGTGGTGCTTTAGCAAGATTCTTTGTGGGAAAACTTAAATCATCCAAACAAAACATTTATTGAATGGGTGATTTGTAGATGAATGAATGATGGGTAAATGTTGAATGTATTGATGGAGAGATGGAGTAGCTCCATGAATGGAGGATTGACTAAATTGATGAATCAGTGATAGATGGATGGTTATACCGATGAATGGACAGAAACATGTGTGAAAAATGGACGTATATTAAGAAAAAGGTAATGGTAAATGGACAGATGAATGCATGAGGATGGATGGGCACTGGACTCTAAAATGGTTGGATGAATTCAAGATGAACGGATGAATTCAAGATGGTTGGCTGAATTAAAGATGGTGGGATGTATTCTGATGTTGCTGTGTTTCTGTCCTGCAGGAAGGAGACATGTGGTCCTCCGTTAACTGCACTCTGTGTGCCTGCGTCAAAGGAAACATCGAGTGTCGGCCCAAACAGTGTGTGCCAATCAGTAGCTGCCCCTCGGTGAGTGACAGGCCCATCGGCCAATCACAGGCCAACGTCCTGATTTCTGTGTTTTTACGTCCCCCTGCCTGTCTCTGTCACTCCACTTGATCTGCTTTCCTCTCTCTGTCTCACTCTTTACAGCCCGTGACTAACTCCATCATTTTCACTTCACATGCGTAACGACTCAAAAAGCCTGATTTACTGGAGGATTTACTTTGCTTCACTAGTTTTGTTTTCCCTTTCTGTGAGCAATTCAGGAGAGTTTGAAACTTGTTTTCAGGAGATATGACAGGTTTATCTGATACATTAATGTCAGATTTCTGACAGGAGTCAGATCCTCTTTCATGTAGGGGATCATGTCTCTTATTGAACCTGTCCTCTTCACGACTTCTCTATGACAAGGAGGTTTTTCCTATATACTATAATAGTGTCTTTTTAGAAAATAGGTGATCTTCAGAGATGGCAAAAGTACACACATCCTTTACTCAAGTAGAAGTACAGATACTCATGTTTAAAAATACTCTGGTAAAAGTAGAAGTACAGACTAAACTTCTTAACTCAAGTCAAAGTAAAGAGGGCTTTGAAATGTACTTCAGTAAAAAGTACCCATAACTAGCAGCTGTTTTAAAGAGTACCTGACCTCCCTTTATATTAATAGAACAATAATGTCATTGTTAGCTAATGAATGTTTCCATGCTGAACAACGGCAACATGACAACGTTTTCATTGGTCCCTCTTCTTTAGAGAAGACCAGGAAATGATGGATACACGGATCGTGTTCAAATCAATAGGCACGCAATGACTCTAAATAATAATGATCACGCCACCAAACACACATTCAAACTAAAGGAACCAGCCGGTTTGGGAAATGTAAGAAGTAGAAAGTACAGGTATTTGTGTTCAACATGTAAGAAGTAGAAAGTACAGGTATTTGGGTTTAAAATGTAAGAAGTAGAAAGTACAGGTATTTGTGTTCAACATGTAAGAAGTAGAAAGTACAGGTATTTGGGTTCAACATGTAAGAAGTCAAAGTAAAAAGTCGTCAGAAAAATAAGTAGTGGAGTAAAGTACTGATACCAGAAGAATGTACTTAGGTACAGTAACAAAGTATTTGTACTCCACTTCTTCCCACCTCTGATGATTTTTAAGAAGCTGAAATGTGGCGTTCGCTGTCAAATAACTTCTTAGAGGCCGAAGGTTTTTCTTTCACTTGCGTAGAGACTGAAAACAGCGACTCTTGTCTGATTTACTGGCAGATTTACTGACTCAAATTTGACCGTTTGCTGTTTCCAGCATCTCTTAGGATCAATTAGATACTTGTTATTAGCCGATATGACAGGTCTATCTGATAAATATATGGCAGATTAATGACAGAAATTAGATCCACTTTCATGCAGGTAATCTTGCTAAAAGACACACAGTCGGTATTGAACCTGTTCTTCCTCTGAAAAAGAACGATGCTTATTTAGGAAATGAGTGATCTTACGAGCAGCTGAAGTGTGGCGTTCGCTGTCTCTGGGAACTTCTTGCATGAGGATGGTTTGTGCTGCGTCACTTAAAAACAAGCCTCAAAACAACGAAGCTAGCCTGATTTACTAGCAGATAACACTCTCAAATGTGAACGTCTCGTGTTTTCAGAGTTATATTTTTCCTTTCCTTTGCAATTTGATACTTGTTATTAGCAGATATGTCAGATCTGTCTCATACATTTATGGCAGATTTATGATATAAGTGATATCCTCTTTCCTGCAGGGGATTGGTGTCTTGCCAAAAGACACACTTCCCACCCAGGACTTTTCTATAAGAGTTATATTTCTCCTCTACAATATAAAACAGTGCTCTTCTAGCACATTAGTGATCTAATGAGTATCTGACGAGTTGCGTTAGCTGTCAGATGATCTGGAAACTTCTGCCGTTCGCTTCACATACAGAAAACGCCTCAAAACAGCGACAACAGCCAGATTTACTGGCGGATTTACTCACTTAAAATCAACAGTTTCATATTTTCAGCGTTATATTTCCCATTCCTGAGCAACTTGGATTACTTTGATACGTGTTATAAGGAGATATGTCAGATCTGTCTCGTACATTTATGACAGATTTATGATTTATGATTAGATCCACTTTCCTGCAGGGGATGAGGGTCTTGCCAAAAGACACACAGTCGGTTTTGAACCTGTCACTTTCCAGGACTTCCATAACAGTGAGCTTTATACAAACTTCTGGAGGGAGGAAGGTTTGTGCTGCGTTCACTTACCCTCTGTAACGCCTGAACATCCCGACTAGCTTGATTTACTGGTGGATTTACTCGCCTTAAAATCAACAGTTTCATATCTTGAGAGTTGAGTGAACTTCCCATTCCTGAGCAACTTGGAATAATTCGATACTTGTTATTAGGAGATATGTCAGATCTGTCTCTTACATTTATGTTAGATCCACTTTCCTGCAGGGGACACATGCTTGCCGAAGACACACAGTCGGTATTGAACCTTCCAGGACTTCTCTATAACAGCGAGGTCTTTCCTTTATACAGTATTTAGTCTATCCTATATCATAGAAACTGGGCCCTTTTAGCGACAACAGCCTGATTTACTAGCATATTTACTGACTTAAAACGCCTGAATTTCCCCATGGGGATAAATAAAGTTCCCTCTTATCTTATCTTATCTTAAAATCAACAGTTTCTTATTTTCAGAGTTATATTTTCCCTTCCCTGTTCAATTTAGATCAATTGGACACTTGTTATTAGGAGATACGTCAGAGCTATCACTATTTGGCAGATTGAAGGTGTTAATTAGATCCCCTTTTCTTCAGGGGATCTGTGTCTTGCCACACTTCCCAGGACTTCTCCATAACACTGAGCTCTTTCCTTTACACATAAGCAGTCTATGGGTGTATCCTCTGTGCCCTTTCAGCACATTAGTGAACCTAAGAGCAGCTGAGGCGTGGCGTTCGCTGTCAAACGCTCTGGGAAACTTCTGGCAGGAGGAAGGTTTTCGCTGCGCTCACCTGTCGCTGAGGTCGCTCGGGGGTCGTCTGTCGGCCGCTGGGTGATGGAGAGGATTCCTCACATTCCTCCGCCCGCTGACGGTCACTCAGTCAAAGTCCAAGTTCACACGCTTCCTGCGGTTTCAACAAGCCCTCACCTGTTGTTGTGGTCAGACAGGCGGCTGCAGGGAGGTGGTCTGCGTTTGACTACAAGGGAAACACAAAAGCTCACTACAAGCTGGTGATTTATTACACAAGAATACATTCAAACAGTGTGTCGTTAACGTGGGAAGCACTTTCAGATAAGTATATATGATATGTTTGATCTATGTGGTTTAAATGACGGGTTAGGGATTTGGTGGCAGTTAGTAGAGGTGGGAGAAGTACTCAGAGAAAACTGTTTTAGTCATTAGACTATATTTCACTTCTCCTAAGCGATCCTGTTGTCATTGTTACTTTAACATCAGTAGGTCAGGTACTCCTGATGTTGTAAATGGAAGTATAGTAAGTCATGGCTTTCGTTGATTATATTAATGAATATACAAAAAAGAATGTGCACCATGTGATGTCTGCAATTCATTTTGGCGAGGACACAGTTTATAAACTCACACACCTGTCCAAAGTTATCATGGCTGTGTATTATCTCTCTCACAGAGGTCACCACAGTCCACACACACACACACACTCCCATGCTGTCAGCCTGCGGTCAGCGGCAGGTCGGCAGAGTGTGTGTGTGTGTGCGTGTGTGTGTGTGTCTGCGTCCCTTTGGAGACAGCGTGTCTCCGAACAGCCTTTTGTCCGTGTGACGTTAGAGTGACAGCAAAGAAGAGGTTCCCTATATTTAGGCCCCTGAAAACCAATCTCTGTCAGTGTGTGTGTGTGTGTGTGTGTGTGTGTGTGTGTGTGTGTGTGTCCTCAGTTTGTCAAAAGGCAGCGCTCTTCAAAGAGAGAGATTGGCCTTTGTGCAGAGGTTAGGACTCTGGAGTTTGTATTGAGTGTACAGAGAACGTATGTAGGTGATGACAGATGTGTGTGTGTGTGTGTGTGTGTGTGTGTGTGTGTGTGTGTGTGTGTGTGTGTGTGTGTGTGTGAAAGAGAAAGACAGGGGAAAAAAAGAGTGTGTGTTTGCGAATGAAGGGCTTCCCTGAGGCAACAAAAACTAAGTGTGTGAAAGAGTCCTCTGATCTGCACTTCTGATGGAAGTTGAAACATACTGTACACACACGCACGCACGCACGCACGCACGCACACACACACACACACACACACACACACACACACACACACACACACACACACACACACACACTTAGCGCACACACGCAGAGGTTCCTGTTACACAGACACAGCTCAGCGGTTGAAGTGGGAGTATCGGTGTCTCTGTGGTCGACTGTGAACTCGGCAGATCGGGAACTTTTCTTCCGTTTCATTCTTTCATTTCACTTCTGAGCCGTCTGTTTGACTGACGGCTGGAAAACAAACGCTGCACCTTGTGTTACAGCGGCCAACAAAATGATGTGGAAAAATGTGTCAGTTTAACCGTTTGTTGCCAGGATATCTACAGAAATATTTTTATTTGATCAACTGTCACTTTTAATGGTTGTTGTGTTTATTTGCGCCTGGGAAATTGTGTTTTATTTCACGTCACATGCTTTTTACGTCACTAAATGTAACCAGACAGATGAAAAGACGGTGTTCGAATGGTCCATTATGAAAGTAATTGGTGCCGACTGGGCTTGATAAACCAGTTGGCCGATTCATTTCTTCAGATATATCTTCCATATTTTGTTAATAAATGTCAGCTTCTTCAGATCTTTTCCATCTGGTGTGTCTGTGATGTTTCTCGCCATCATTCTGCATGCTGTTAAGTATTTCCTCCGCTCTTCTCTGACAGAGTTGTGTCCCTGTGAGAGTCTCTAACCCTGTCTGTCTCCTCTCCTGCAGAATAAGATCCTGAACAGGACCGGCTGCTGTCCCGTCTGCACTGAAAGTGAGTAAGTTTCCTCTTCTGCAGATTTATCACACGGAACCAAAGTCCAGTGCTTGGATCTTGATGCAGCTGGGAAATGAAGTATTGATTGTTTATTGTGAGGGATATTTAGTAGAGTAAAATCTATGAAACGTCCTTTTTATAGAAAAAGAAAATACATCTTTGCTATTCAAAGTTGAGCTGAGCGTTTCCCGTGACTGTCAGTTAGCCCTCGGCTCATTTCACTCTGCTTTTTGTCTGCGACCTGCAGCGTGAGTCAACAGAAATGGCTGTAAATGTACCGTTTCAGGAGAACAAAGACTCCATAAACCTCAGACGACCAAATACCACTTCTGAGAAAGTTACATTGGTTCCTCATATTTCACCGTTTATCATAAATTATCTTTTTGCTGCGGGCTCCCAGACATCAGTGTATATCATTGTTGGATGTCTCCTGCTATAATGGAAGGAACAATCATTTAGTTTTGTGTCCTAGTGCTTGTATTTTAAAGAGTCCTCTCCTGCTGATGTTCAGGTGTATATCAGTAGTGTCTCTACTTTAAAGAGTCCTCTCCTGCTGATGTTCAGGTGTATATCAGTAGTGTCTCTACTTTAAAGAGTCCTCTCCTGCTGATGTTCAGGTGTATATCAGTATGTAGTGTCTCTACTTTAAAGAGTCCTCTCCTGCTGATGTTCAGGTGTATATCAGTATGTAGTGTCTCTACTTTAAAGAGTCCTCTCCTGCTGATGTTCAGGTGTATATCAGTATGTAGAGTCTCTACTTTAAAGAGTCCTCTCCTGCTGATGTTCAGGTGTATATCAGTATGTAGTGTCTCTACTTTAAAGAGTCCTCTCCTGCTGATGTTCAGGTGTATATCAGTATGTAGTGTCTCTACTTTAAAGAGTTCTCTCCTGCTGATGTTCAAGTGTATATCAGTATGTAGTGTCTCTACTTTAAAGAGTCCTCTCCTGCTGATGTTCAGGTGTATATCAGTATGTAGTGTCTCTACTTTAAAGAGTCCTCTCCTGCTGATGTTCAAGTGTATATCAGTATGTAGTGTCTCTACTTTAAAGAGTCCTCTCCTGCTGATGTTCAGGTGTATATCAGTATGTAGTGTCTCTACTTTAAAGAGTCCTCTCCTGCTGATGTTCAAGTGTATATCAGTATGTAGTGTCTCAACTGGAACATGTCTCCATGCTTTAATGTTCAAAAAGCTCTTTATTTTTCTCATACTGTCTGTGCTGCAGCACCTCTTTTCACCCTCTGTCTGAAACCAGAGCCCAGTCTGCTCTGATTGGTTAACTGGCCGCCTCTGTTGTGATTGGTCAACCGCTTAGAGCTGTCCCGCCCCCTTAGCCTACTGTATCATGTACAATCTAGTCAATTTGAAGTCAACTTCTTGATAATTGATACATAAACAACAGCTATCTATCTGCATGGCTAGATTCCTCTACAAGAAAATAAACTATGCTTTTAATTTGAAACAACAGATATTTCTGCTTAGCAATGTCCCGCCCCTTAACTTATAAAATACAATGTGTTGGAGCGCTAGCCAATAGAAGCGTGAGTGTTACATAATGATGTCACTATGTTCTGTAAGTAAACAAAGAAGTCCAATGGAGGCTTTCAGGCGGGACCGTGGGGAGAGAAACTCCCTCTGGAGGGAACACAGGGATGTTAGCCTTTGCAGACCATTTACATGCACTAAAACCTATATAACACACTACAGAGAAGGGTAACCCCCTAAAACCCCAATAAGGCCTTTTTTCAGTTCAAATGTTTTGTTTCCTGTCTTGCAATGTTCTCGTTCTTCTGGTCGTTCTTCCTCCATCTGAACTCCTCTCTGTCTCCGCCTCGTCCCCCTGCAGAGCCGGGTGTGTGCACGGTGTTTGGAGACCCTCACTACAACACCTTCGACGGCAGGACCTTTAACTTCCAGGGCACCTGTCAGTACGTCCTGACTCGAGACTGTGGCTCCGCCCCCTCTGGAGGAGCAGGGAACTCCGTCAGCGGCACGGACTCCAGCTTCATGGTGAGATGGAGAAACTGGTATTAATAAGAGAGTTTCCCAAAATGTTTGCTTATATTTTACGTACAAATGATGAGACATGCTCTAAATATAATACAACTCGATAGCGTCGTTATTTTGTTCGAAAATGTTATAGATATTATAATTATTTGATTCATTTATCTTGAAATTCTTTACACGATAAAATCTGATAACTTAAAGTGTCTTTCTTCATGTAAATCTCCAAACCAAAATATTAAAGGTGAGCTTAATTGTACGTGCAAATGATGAGACATTCTCTCAATGGATCCTATAGCAAAATCTCCAAACCAAAATATTTCCGGAGCTTGACGTGTGTTGGGAAAATACTGAATGTACTCTTCCAATGTGAGAGTAACATGATAACAAAGGTATCCCAACTGTAGCTGTGTGCATGACAGGATGTATGATTACCTAGAAGAGCATCAGGACTGTTTGAGGCATATGATAGCTATGTGATTAACATGATGATTCAGCCTCTATGGAGATAGACACATGACAAGCATGATCATTTCTGACGTGGAGCTAATCTGAACTAAACATTGAATACTGCTTTCTATTCCTCCATCTTGTGACTGTGTAACTCCCTCTCTTGGATATCAGCATGTGAAGGACACTGTTCAGGAACTAGTTGATGCTCTGTATGTGATGACTACTTCCATTCTGGAGAGGATCACAAACACATGGAAACCTGAGATTGAAGCTCAAGCCGGGGACCAGTGATATTTTTTTAACAACGTGTGTCTCCTCTCTCTGTTCCCTAGGTGTTGGTGAAGAACGACGCCCGGCGGACGCGCTCCTTCTCCTGGACTCAGTCGGTGGAGATCCGGCTGGGCGGGCTGGTCCTCGGGCTCCACCAGCACCTCACGGTCCGGAAGAACGGGACCCGCATCGCCCTGCCCTACCACGGCCCCGGGGTGCACATCGACCTGGACGGGTACCTGCTCAAACTCACCACCATCGCAGGTCAGCACACGGCACTCTGTTTAGGAGACCATGAGACATACGACATACGACTACAGCATGAACTTTGAGTTTTTAATGCATAATTTGTGGCTTTGGTAAAGAAAATAATCTGATGGGTAATTTCATAGATTTCATAGATTTTCTTTGCCCAGAATAATCCCAACTAAAGGATCACTCACTAGTTTCTTCAACCATTTTTGAAAGCTATGTAAAAAGCATAAAAATGGACATTGAATTAGGATTATCTTCAGACCAAAAAGTCCAAAGCAAAAACATAACGTCGACAAAGTTGAAACACAACATGCACTTACCTCTGTTTGGTTTATTGGCAAGAGAAGCATAAAACCTATTTGCATATTATTATAATAATCAGTATTAGATTTGACATTCTGTTTTATCTTAGGCATTTTTTTTACTTCCATATGTCTTAAGTATATTCTATGTTGCACTGTTGGAAGAGCGTTCACTGTAGGCACAAATGACAGATCTTCAATCTTAAGTTTTATTCCCCTCCTCCTCCTCCTCCTCCTCCTCCTCCTCCTCCTCCTCCTCCTCCTCCTCCCTCTGAAGGTCTGGAGATCACGTGGGACGGTGACAGTTTCGTTGAAGTGGTCGCGGCCCCCCACCTGAGAGGACGTCTCTGTGGCCTCTGTGGAAACTACAACGGCCACAAGCGTGACGACACCATGGGGGGCGACGGGCAGTTCAAGTTCGACGTGGACGAGTTTGCCGAGTCGTGGCGAATGGAGGGGAACGAGGTTTGCACCCAGCAGCCCCCCCCCCGCCGGCCGGCCTCCTTCCTGTGTCCCGGCAGCGTCAAGGTCAAATTCCGTGCTCATCGAGAGTGCCAGAAGATAAAGCTGTGGGAGTTCCAGAAGTGCCACCGTGTGATCGACTTCGCCCCTTTCTACAGGTCAGAGCACAGAAGCATTAGGTTTCATTTAAAGTGTCCGTATTTGTTATGCTTTTACTAGCTGTCGGCTGTGCGTGGTGATGAAGAGCTGGTTCGATGGGGCCCCCAGTGAATGTTTGCCTAGGGCCCCCACAGACTCTAGAATCGGCACTGGATATAACAATGAAAATCTGAGGTCACAGGCTCCTCCAACAGTGCAACACAATAAAACAGATAATAGTGTAATAAGTAAATAAAATAAAAATAAAATAGAAATAGTGCAGAATAGTCTATATACAAGCAAACAGATGAATGTTAGGGATGTTCTTTCTTATGGCCTGTGGGATGAAACTGTCCCTGAGTCTGGTGGTTTAAAGTACTTCTTATCTTATCTTATAACAACCCACCCTCGTCCGATAACGTGTTTATTTGATCGTGCTGCTCTCTGTAGGTCGTGTGTGACGGACATGTGTGAGTGTCCGGTCCATAAGAACTGTTACTGTGAGTCCTTCATGGCGTACAGCCGGGCCTGCGAGAGGGAGGGAGCGCCCGTCGTCTGGAGGGCCGACACCTCCTGCATGGGTGAGTCACAGCTGTTATACAAAATCCACTTCTTCATGTCTCTTCTACATCAACATGAAAGTTTCAGGAACAAAGATTCTCTCTCTTTTTGTCCTGATCCATTTCTATAAAAACCTCTCTGAAAATGAGCTGATCAGATTTTGGCCACTTTATGATGTCATAACGATGTTTTGTCTTGTGTAACCATTAGCCAATCACCAACCAAGGTAACCCCCCCCCCACCTTATCACCTGAATCTCCTCCTAGAGCACCATTGAGTTCTTTGTAACCAAATCTCTCTCAGAGGGGCGTGGGGAGGGGCTCCTTATTTTCATCTAAAGTAACAGACAGAGAATCAGCACTTTGGAAACAGGGCTGAAACAGAGGGGATTATGGGTAATGCTGCAATGATCTGTTTGGTGTTTCAGCCAATCAGAGACAGGCTCTGTATATATCTGAGACCTGTGATATATTGATGAAAAACAGTATAATAGGAGACCTTTAAGAGATCTGGAATTAAAAGCTGAAATAATGACCTTTTGTCTCATATTCATCTTTTGATGTCAAATCTAATTGTTTTCTATTCCAATAGTTTTGGAGGGGACTGTATGTTTTTTTTCAAGTGTATAGATACATATCAGCAACATCTTTTTTTGTTGTCCCCCTCCAGCCACGCAGTGTAAACACGGCGCTGTGTACGACACCTGCGGCCCCGGCTGCACCAAAACCTGCGACAACTGGAACGAGATCGGTCCGTGCCACAAGCCCTGCGTGGCCGGCTGCCACTGCCCCGCCAACCTGGTGCTGTTCCAGGGCCGCTGCATCAAACCCACGTCCTGCCCCGGCCGGTGACCCCTGACCCCGGAGGGATGTGGGGGGGGGGGGGCAGGGCAGGTTATAGAGACAGAATATAAAGAGGGCCAAAGAAGCAGAAAAAGGTCTGATGTGGACGGATCGGATGGGATACGGTACTCAGGGTCCAGATTGATCTGATTTAGACATTAGAGGGATTTGGTGAAGAACTTCCTCCAGCCTCTCGTCCCGTCACGAAACCAATTTCTGCCCCCCGGAGTTTACAATTTCTCTAAGGGGAAGAACTGATGAGATAATCCCCTATGTTTTGGATATTTTACGTTCTGCTACTCCTGAGGAACGTTGGTCCACGCTGCCATGGACCCTCAGGAAACTACGTGGGCCACTGGACTCCTGTTCGAGCCAAAATGGCGTCCACATTGTCCCTCACAGACACTCAAAAAGTGAGAAATCTGCATTTTGGAATAAGGAGATTTTGATGCCTCCCTGTTGCATCATTTCATACTGTAAGCTAGCCAGATTTATATGAAAGACAGACAGCTTTTATATTATTATTATTATTATTATTATTATTGTTCTAATTATTATTATTAATATTATTATTTTTTGTTGTTGATGTTAATTTATATATCGGTTAAAATGACATGTCGTAGCAAGAGCCAGAATCATGAGTATAATTGCGTTATAAATGATTTTTAAAGGGAAACAAAAGCTATTTATGTATTTGTTGTGTACTCTTGTGTTTCTGTTTGAAGAGAAAAGCCCAAATGTGACTCAGTTGTTGCACCATCGCAGGGAAAAAGTACTGTATTGTAATAATAAGCCACGTGTACAGGTCGTTGTGGTTCGTACCAAACTGAAGGTGTTTACCGAGCATATGTTTCACTTGACGATGATTATTTAAGACCAGCAATATAATCTTTTATCGAAGTTCATTTCTGACTGCTGTCTTTACTTTCCTGAGCCCACGCCTCAGGTCGTTCAAACTCCCGTAAGGAAGTGGAGACATCTGGAAATCTGATGGAGTTCTTATACATTTGAGCATTTCCTTTTATTTGGATCCAGATTTCCCTGACCTACATTGTTTATTTTTCAGACTGTATTTCTAATATCGGCTTCTTTCTTGAGAATGACAGTTTCTACCCTTTCAGGCGTCTACAAAGGATGTGTATTTAGCAATCCAAGAGGTTGGAAAATCACAATCCATTGAACTGATTGCATCCTACAGACATGTTGACGGGTTGCTAGGAAGTAAAGCTCCATATTATGTGTTCAAACCAAAAAGTTATCAGAGTTTTAAGAACCACTTCAGGTTTTCTCCTGCAGGCAAAGCTGAAAAGGTTGAATAAAGCATTTTCAGGGTAGGAATTGAGAGGAGAAAGATGATTATGACATGCAACAAAGTCCTGTGGCTGTGAAATGTGGACGTTGCGGTTACCTGGTATGTATTTAATTCACTGTGGACAATAGGAAGGCTTTCTACAAGCTGAAAGCACATGTACTGCTTCCTCCGTGTGATATGTGCACTTACAATCCCACTTAGGCCGTGTTGAAGATGATCTGATCACAATTGGATCGCTCTCAGTTCACACCTGGCATTAAAGTGTCTCTAACGAGTCAATTTGGGGGTGAGATGAGCCAATTTTCACTTATGTTGTCCTCTCGTCTAGGCAAGGACAAATGAGTGAAATGACAACAACAACCTTTATTTCAGGATGTCTTCTGTCAACACAACAGTTATTATACCTGACAACACCTGGGTTATTGTGAAAGAAACCACATTTACCACTTTACCATGTGCTTCTCTCCATCACAGCCACATATACATGATGGGTGCTTCCTGAATGTATGGTCACATGACAACAAATGTGCACAGTTGCCTAGATACAGGGGGTGGCTCATTTTACCTCACTCTACCCTATGCACATACATGCGTTTTCTTTAAAGATTATTTTTCAGGGCCATTATTATGTTTTGAACCAGCAGGAGGCAACAATCTACTTCCTGTCCCTACTCTGCCAGACATGAAAAGAAGAAGGAATTAAAACAATACAGATTGGGTCAACTCCTTGGCTAATCCATGCATATCCCTGTGGACTTTTTGGAACATTTTTAGCATTTGAGATCTGATGTTGTTGCCTGATGTTTCACTTTAATTTGACACGACAAATACGTACGTAGAGGATGTGGGTTGAGTAGGAAGTCCTTTAAAGGGGACCTATCATGCAAAATGCACTTGATGTCTTTTATACATAAATATGTGTCCCCGGTGTGTCGGGGAACTCACGCAGCGTCAGAAAATAAAACCCTCTCTCTTTTCCTCCGTACCCAAATCTCTAAAAACGGGGCTACAACGGAGCTGATCCAGATTTGCGTCCGATACGACCTAATATCTGAAATGTGGACCCACGGCCCTATCAGAAACGTTGCTATCAGAAACAATGCCCGACTGTTTTGGACGTAATATGGTCGGTGTTTACATTAGCATCGCTAACACTCAGAGCTAACCTGTACTGGAGAGCATGTGTGTGAAGAAGCAGGAAATAAAAAGGAACTCACCTTGTGGTATAACCGGCAAGAGAGAAAGCCTTTGAGCTCCTACTGTTTCAGAGATAATCCTTGATAATCCATGATATGGCGTTTCATCACGGCAGTATTTAGTTTAGACAGTAGCTGCCGGGTCCCGCATGAGCTCAGACCCCTCCTTTTTAATTTGTTATCAATTTTCAATTTTTTTAAAGCTTTATACCCAAAATCAGCACTTTTGAAACAGGAAGTGAAATAGGGGGATATGAGGCATGGCTAGAATGGGTGATCTGTTTGGTATTTTGAGCAAAACACTTCATAGACATGTTTTTTATATATTTTTATATATCTGAGACCTATGCTATTGCCTAAGAATAGCATGATAGGTGACCTTTAATAGCCAACAATGCATTTGCTTCAGTAAAGTGTCTCCAGAACATCTTGAAATGTGGGAATGATTGGATCCTAAAGCGTCTTTGGTGCATCCACACCTGTTGTCCCACAGAGTTAATGTCAGGTGAGAACAGAGCTTTAATGCACAACTATCCTATCCTAATCCTCCCAATGAAGAGCAAACTAAAATGAATTTAAACACTTTTAATACACTTCAAGTTTGTACAAACACATTTCACATAAACGTAGCACTAATATAAAAACATGACAACAAAATAACCAAATACAACATTCAACAACCGAGGTGTGACAGATTTTCAAAGTGAATTCAGAGACTGATGAGAGACGTTTGAGCCTCAGCGGCTGATTTATCAAACCAGCTGAAGGTTCATTTTACAATTTAGAAAAAGATAAACAGTCACTTTGTGTTGGTTACTTCTCCTTCCTCGTAAAAAAACGTGAGACAATTTTTCAATTTCTTAGTTGATCAGGACTCTGCTCTACAGATTCATTGTCAAATTAACTAGAAGGAACATTCCTCTAACTTTAAAACCTTTTTATAAGTCCAACATATCCCAACAGGGATCAAAGAAAGCCCGTCTTATATTACACTTTTTAACCAAAAATACTGTTTCAAATTCCTAATAAAATGAAGTCTTGGCATTTTGCTATGAAACTCTCCCTTAGTGTTTCTGACTGCAGGTTGTTTTGTTGCATTGATAATGATTCACTTTACAATCATCACAGAGTGTCTCCTGCAGATGATCACATCAACACAAACAATGCTTTTAATGAAAACGATGACACAGCGACATGTGAAGCGTCCAGAGGCAGTTTCACTCTTTGGCTTTTTCACAAAACAACACATTCACCTTCACTGAGACGCTGTAAGGCATGGAATGATCCTTTCATATTATATGGAAATGTGGGGTCTAAAAAAATAAGTTTGATTGAAAAATGACACGACTTAGAACAAAGAGTGTCTGTGTGGAGAAAAACAAGAACTTTCTGAACTATTTTATTTCCCTTTTTCAGACGTAATCGTGTATCATTTGAGTTTCAGGTGCCTTTGAAGGACTTTTATTAACAAATGAATCACTTTAGACTCAATTATTATCAGTAATTCTAGGGAGAACGCCTGTGAATACTTGTTTTTGGTGAGAGATAACGGAATATTTAAAGGTTTTAGACCGTTATCATCACAGGATCTGACGAATGGTAATAGGTATCATACTGTAACTGGTTATACTGCGAGGAATTGGGATTCATTGTGACGAGAAGGTAGAACATAATGCACCCAGTTGAGAAAATGCATTCATATTAGCACATCTTACTATCTCCTCCTCTGTTTGATGGAGGGCATGTGTTGTTCCCATATGTTGCTGGGTACCTTTTGATCAGGTAACACTTCCAAGAACACACCATTTTGCGTCTTGACTGGAATATTTGACCTTGTTTAGCTTATTATTCGTTATTCTCCAGCTACAAACACACCACATGTTTAGGGTTTGAGTTCCTAAACACGGATAGGTTTTTAGATTTGGTGGATTTCTTACATTCAACTGCTTGCTAACTATTAGCAACATTAAAAGCTTATTCATGTCAGATCTGTTTCTGGCAGTTTGTTTTTAGGTCTCTTCTGCCCTCTAGTGGTAAAAGAATAACCCCAAATGCAGATTAACACCTGCAACTTTGCTATCTTTCAGTTAATAGAAGGTCATGTCAGTACACAACTTAAATCATGACATAAGAGCAATTAACAAAAAGTTAATTAAGGTCTCTGTAATGAGATTACTGCTAAAATATGCTCTAAATTTGACTTGTTTTTCATCAATGTGTTACTGATGCATAGACAATTCTGCATTTTCTTTATACCAATAAACATTAAAAACATGACACAGAAGTAGAGAAGCTTCCCACAGCCTTCTCTGATTAAAACCAGACGAGGTGAGAGAGTGGTTATCTTTCAAAATGATCTCTTCCTCGCCTCAGCGTAAAGACAAACCCAACGAGAGACAGATGATACATGGAGATAAAAGTAGCTGCTCTGAGTACAGAAAATATGTGCACTCCAATATATAATCTTCCAAACCGACCAAGTAAAAGTTTCTCTGTCTCGCTATACAAAATAAAATATAACATCTAATAAAAAATACACTCTTAGCTTTAAGGATATACGAAAATAAAAAATAAAAGATACAATCAAACTGGGATACACAGCTGGGAGCTGCCACAGCAAAGGAACCAGTGGAGAGGAGGGTGTGTGTGTGTGTGTGTGTGTGTGTGTGTGTGTGTGTGTGTGTGTGTGTGTGTGTGTGTGTGTGTGTGTGTGTGTGTGTTTAGAGAGGAAGAGAGTTTAGTCGTCATCACTGTCGCTGCCCGACTCGCTGAGCTGAAGGTCGTTTCCTGGGATAAACAGACAGATTATAACATTAGGACATTTTGGACCAGTGTCCGACCATAATGAGAACTGACACTGAGGTGGTTTCATGAACACTGATGTTTGTTAAAATGCTTGGTTACTGGAAATGGTGAGAAAATATTTTACAATATGTCCTTTGCCCTTCCCTGCCTCTCGCAACATCAGTGTTTCCGTTAGCTGGTTTTAAGGGAACTTTGACCCGAAAAATCTGTTAAAGTCCGTCATAACACACAGCTGCTCTCATTGATGCAACAAGCTGTTCGGACATTAGGAGAGAGACACACATTTCTCAATGGTCTTCAAAGTCGTCAAGTAATGTCAGATCGGTCTATCCCAATTTGGCCAAACCGGTCTATGAAGCCTGTAATCGATTTGAGAGCTGGACTGAACCACACTTGATTTTTAAGTCGGCAGCAGCACGCCTCAATTAAAATGTGATGAGTCAGAGAGGAAGTCCTTTATTTAAAAGGTTCCGGCGTTATATTTACTTATTTATACTTTTAACAAGTCGATTGGCGGGACTTGTTTTATTTGAAATTAAATAGAAATCCATGCCCTAAAGAAGTCCCTTTTCATAGCCTTCATATCAATTGTTTTCAAGCTCAGTAATAATTAATATTTGACCATCATTTCTCAGAATCGGCCGGACATTGAAATCTTTCCTTTGACTGCCATGTTTTTTTGAATGTCTTCTCTTCATGGAAGTAATAAAGTAACTTTGAGGGACTCACGCAGTGTGTTCATGAGCTGGTTGTTGCCCGGCTGCCCCCCGTTGGCTGTGGGAGGGGGGCGGGGGGGCGAGGTCTGGCTGAGCGGCCGGGGGGGGACGACGTCCGGCTCTCCGTCGCTGCTCTCCTCTCCGCTGCCGGAGGCCGAGTCCGAGGAGCTGCTGCTCATCTGCTCGATGACTTCCACCTCCGCACGCAGCTCTGAACCAGCAGGGGGCAGCAGGGGGCACAATCACACACTTTAACACGTTCAAACCCTTATTCCTCATCTGTTTATCCAAGTATAATCATAAGATAAGTTATAGGGGACCTATCATGCAAAATGCACTTTTGTACGTCTTGTATACATGAATATGTGTCCCCGGTGTTCCAGGGAACTCACCAAGTGTCAGAAAACACAACCCTCTCTATTTTCCTCCATACCCAAATCTCTAAAAAAGGGGCTGCAACGGATCTGATAAAAACTGATCCAGATTTGAACACTTTCCTGACGTCAGGACGGTGGCGCTACGGCTATTGGGCCAACTCCACCAATCAGGAGGAGACAGCCACGGCCATTGCCGTTCGAAAGCGCTGGAGACGCTGTAGTACATATGCCAGGCCTGTAGGTGGTGCTGTTCTCACAGAATCAGCCCTTGCTAAAACAGAGCTAAAAAATGTCAAATTGAGCGAAATGAGGCATGGCTAAAATGCATGATCTGTTTGGTATTTTGAAAAACAAAAAGTATAAATATGCCTTATATAGGTATGGTCCTACACTATATTATTCAAATATAGCATGATAGGTCCACTTTAAGATTTGCTTTCAAATCAAATCAAAGTTTATTTACATAACCTAATATCAGGGGGAATCTTCTAGTTGCTCTTATTGGCCGTGGCTTTGGATGAAAGCGTCCGCTAAATGTGATGTAATGCAACATGTGTCATGATTTTAGTTTTGTGTGTTTAGTTTCGGGTTTTATTTTTGAATTTCTGTTCTCCCTGTGTCCGGTCTTCCTTCCTGTGTTTGCCCTCCTGTGTCTGATTGTCTCTCTTTGTGTTCCTGCCTTCCCTCCCCAGCTTGTCCTGTGATCACCCTTCTGTGTATTTAGTCTCGTCTTGCTTCCCCTCTGCTCCATGTTCGGTCGTTGTCTTTCTCGCTCATGTTACCTGCCTGCTCCTGTCTGTAAGTTTGTTCCTGTTTCTCGTGCCAAGTTGTTTCTTGTTTTTCGTTGTCATCGGCTTTTGGATTAAAGCTCGCTCTTTGCATTTGGGTCGTATTTTCCCCAATCCTGACAACATGTTACCTAGTATGATATACTCCTTGCCTCCTCACCTCTCTTGATGTCGTCCAGCTGAGGCTCCGGGGACGGGTCGTCTTTAGAGGGGGAGGGGGAGGCTTTGGCCCCGGGCTTTGTGGGGGCTCGGAACTGAGAGGAGGGCTGAGAGGTGGAGCGGACCGACTGCTGCTCGATCCGCGCCTGGATCTTACTGCTGCCCTCCGCCCTGAAAAAAAAAACACACACACACACACACACACACACACACACACACACACACACACACACACACACACACACACACACACACACACACACACACCACACACACACACACACCACACACACACACACACACACACACACACACACACACACACACACACAGTTAGTCCTTCAGGAGTTCTTCACAATCTGTCTGGATCTATAGTGCAGGAATATCCTCTAACAGATTGTCTGTCGCCCAAAACAAAACATTTTCTCACCAATCTCTCTTGAACAACTATCTCTGGAATAAAACTCCCAGAAATCGGCTACTTTCACTTTGAAATCAAAGCTGAAGACTCTTTTTTTTACCGTTACCTTTTACTAAATCAAATAACTACTTATACATTTTTCTGCACAGTAACTTGTATTTTATACCTGTCTCATTTTATTGAAGCTTGTTTAGATTGTTATGCTCTTGGCTTTCTTATAACTGTTTGTAAATGTATTTAAATGTAATATTTGTGATTATATGGCCTACATAACCCCTGCATTCAGTGTAGTCATAATCAAATGTGTAAAAGTAGGATCAAAATATATCTAACAAAATATAGTTTTTAGGTGTTCATTAGGTCTGAGATCAATGCCATCTTTCTCATCCTGTGATGAATGACAGTAGGGAAAGGTGGGAGTTTCTGACCCTAAATGATTTGTTGTTTTGTCTCTCTGACTGTTTTTTGGTTTTTCTTTCTTCTGTAAAGCGACCTTGGGTCCCCTGAAAGTTATCATTATCATGTTTGACTTCTCACCTGGTTTTCTTGACCTGGATGCTGCTGCTCAGCTTCTCCAGCATGAATTCCCCGGTGTCGTGGTTGATGATGAGCACACAGTCCTTCTGGTACGGCCGCTTGTTCCCTTTGAACACCGTCATGGGAGGCGTGGAGCCCTGGAAGAACAGCAGTAATGTGAATATCTCTGTTTACTTTACCACAGTGCTTTATCAGAAGTAAAGGTGGTGTCGTGGCGTTTTAATCCGTTTCTACATTTAATATCCACTTTCCTCTATCAGGGTTGTGGGTTATGACGCGCCTCTCTTTGTTTCCAAACAAACTTTGCGGAGCTCGTTGTAGCGTTGAATCACATCAGATTTATTCTTTGATCAAGGCGGCTAGAAACATGATGACAAACTTCCTCGCTTCAAAGTAACTAGAAGTTCTCCGTATCAAAATAGAACAAAAAGAACACAGTGCTGTGTCCCATTGTCATGCCATATATAGACATATAGACATGCACGTCATACCCGACAGCGCACATATGACAGCAAACAAGTGAGACTTAAATTAACATCTTTTAAACCGTAGTGTGACTCACAAAAATAAAGAGTTTACTCTAAATCCTTATATTACTAAGCCAAACATTCAAACCATAATGATGAAAGGAAAATGGCTCTAACAGGTGGAGTTGGTCAGCAAACAGCAACCTTTTTAATAGAGAAAAGAGGAATAATCGTGTAACGCAGGGGTGTCCAAACATTAGGGCCACTACTGAAAAATATACAAAAGGCAGAGCCACTAATGAGGTATACGTATTGCCTCATAAGTTAAGTTATTAGTTAGCTAAATTAATCAAATGTAGGTCAATTATGCTTGATAATTAAATATGCTTTAAGAAAACAAACAGCCAACATCACAGCTCTCCAGAGGGTTTCATTTACTTTGTTACATTAAGTGTTGGCAGCCTTAATCGACTGAATTTAATTGAAAAGTGGGCTTATTAACACATGAATACTGTGTTATATATGTGTACATTTATATTTAATCAATATAAGACAATCACAGGTTTCATGTGTTGGCCATATTCCATTATACTTCAGAATTTGGACAGTTTTGACACCCCTGGTCTAACACTTTTTAAAACGTCTACAGTATAATGTTTGGGATTTTCTCACAGCTTACAGTAGCTTCTCATACTCTTCAACTGTATTGCAGTCAACGGTCAGGTGGATTTGTTTGCATTTGATTTTGTTTTCTTTACAGAAGCGCTGGTAAACAAAGTAAACAAGAGGACAACAACAGTCTTACTGGGATGTGAGGTAACGTGATGGTAACTTCTTCTCCTTTCCCAACTTGCAGCTCTCCCTCACAGCTCGTGTCGATGGAGGCTGGTTTGAAGTCATCTGAAAAAAGGACATTGACCATCTTATGTAGCAGCAAGACGGTGTTTTTCATAAAACCTTGCAAGAAAGTAAAAGAAGTAACTCACAAACAGCTAAATGCTTTGAGTGAATATATACTTCTTATTTCTGTGTGAAACTAGTTCTTGTTCATGCGTAATTCAAAAGGTAAATACATTTTAATACCACATTATTCTGGCTAAAAGGCATTTCCAGCTACTTTTGATCAGGCAGTAATGATGTAAAAATGTCAGAAAACAACATATGTGTGACTTTCATTTTGAATAATGTACTTTTACCACACACGTTAGTAAGCAGTAGTAATCCCACTTAAACATAATTTGAGAGTTGTCTACATATATATATATTATATAATATTTCAATGGATGCTGTAACGTTAAAGGAGTGGGTGTGACGATCTAGTTTTTATGCAAATTACTTCATTTACGTCTCGCTATAATTAGCCATGTTATGTAAGAGCCTCCCTGTCAATGTCAGCGGAATAACTAAAACACATCAGTCAATTTCACAGTGTTGTTGTTGTTGTTGTTGTTGTTGTTTCTCACTCACATCTGATAGTATGAAAGGAGGATTTTGGCCTCTTCTCGAAGCTCTCCCCGAGCTTCAGGACATGCTCCTCTTTGTCCAGCAGCGGATTGGTGCTCCCGTTCATCTCTCGGTTTATTACAAATGTTAAAATGCAAGCAGTGTGTGTTTACTTCAGAAATATCTGAAGAAGAAGCAGTTAGCCTCCTGTAGCTAACCGTTAGCACAACATCCCTTTAGCACCGCCTCTTCCGGATTTGGTGCGGCTAGGAAATGTGACCGTTAATAATGAACATGAAACACCTCTATTGTGTTTTAATCAAATGTAAAACAGTTTTGACCACTTATTTTAACATCAAATGTGAAAACTACGTGTAGTGGTTGTATTTTAATTGTTTGTAATCCAGTGGGTCACGGGCGGAACCAACGGAAAGAAATGGAATCAAATAGTTGACACGGAAGACTTTACACAACGGACAAGATGGACCTCAAATGTGGAAAAAACATGTTTCTTTTTTTTGTAATAAGTTAATTTTAGCGTGATTCTTCACACAAACAACTGCATTTTTAACCTTGTGAAGAACACTATTTTCTCATTAATTAAAAAAAAGCAACTTTACTGAAAGAAACCGAGCATTAAGACATTATTTCTTTCTAAAAAAAAGAAGAAGCATCATGTCGAAAAGTGAAGGTTTTCCTGTGGATATTAAAACAACAGCTCCAGAAGTAGAAGTGGGACTAAAAGAAGATATTTCTCCGTGTGTTTTCGGACAGAACAAAGCCTCCTCCTCCAGGGATTTGACCCAGGAGGAGCCGGACACACTGAGCCGAGAAAAGCCTCTGGTGTCCGACTTCAAACTCATGAAGCTGGAGAAAGAAGCTCAGAAAAACTGGGACTTGTTTTACAAAAGAAACACCACCAACTTCTTCAAGGACAGACACTGGACCACCAGAGAGTTTGAAGAGCTCAACGCATGCAGAGAGGTGAGCAGAGGGGGGAAGTTACTAAGTACAATTTTGAGGTACTTGTACTTTACTTGAGTATTTCAATGTTATGTTACTGTGTACTTCTACTCCACTACAGTTCAGAGGTAAATGGTGTACTTCTACTCCACTACATGTATGTAATACCTTTAGTTACTTCACAGATATGGATTAATGATGTGAAATATAATCAAGTGTTAAATCAGACTTTAGTTCCACCTGGAGTAAATCCACAAGCTACCCTGCAGTATACAAAGTCATTCAAACTAGCTGCACCTTTACCAGCTTTGAGAACACTTTAATGATCAATCATTATAAAACTTATCATATATATTATTCTGAAATGGACCAATCTGCACAATGACTACTTTTACTTGAGGAACATTTGTATCTTTAATTAAAACTATTACACTGTCAAGGTTTCCAGATAGCTCCATTATATAGATAACCTGTCAATCACTAATGTAGGTCCTTTCAATTCCAAACGTACTACTGTCAATGTTATAGAAGAAATATATGGGAATAAGGGTAAAAAAAAAGTAAGGAATACTGCTTTAAAAAAAGGTTTCCTACTTCATTTATAGCTGGGAAGTATTACTGTAAGAGGCAGTTTTGTCAAATGTGTCTGATCCACGAAGGGCACATTGTTTTGTATCGCCATAGTGTGAAAACCAATAAGATTGTTTGTTCAGGAAATGAATGGAACAATTAAATAAATGGATTGCATTATCAAACCTGATGATGATAATAAGCCTACCTATTCATCATTGAAACAACAACACAAACTGTATCGTATCAACACACTATCAGCAAAGTCATTCCGGTAAAAAAGTAGCCTTAGTGTAGCTCCTACAATTAGAGATGAATAAAGTGATAAAGTGAATATTTGTCCCGTCCAGAGACGGCAAAAGTACACACATCCTTTACTCAAGTAGAAGTACAGATACTCGTGTTTAAAAATACTCTGGTAAATGTAGAAGTACTGACTAAACTTCTTTACTCAAGTAAAAGTAAAGACTTTGAAATGTACTTCAGTAAAAAGTACCCATAACTAGCAGCTGTTTTAAAGAGTACCTGACCTCCCTTTATATTAATAGAACAATAATGTCATTGTTAGCTAATGAATGTTTCCATGCTGAACAACGGCAACATGACAACGTTTTCATTGGTCCCTCTTCTTTAGAGAAGACCAGGAAATGATGGATACACGGATCGTGTTCAAATCAATAGGCACTGACTCTAAATAATAATGTAGTGGAGTAAAGTACTGATACCAGAACAATGTACTTAAGTACAGTAACGAAGTATTTGTACTCCGTGTGATGTGCAGTTTGAGTCCCAGAGGCTGGTGCTGCTGGAGGCCGGCTGCGGGGTGGGAAACTGCGTCTTCCCTCTGCTGGAGGAGGACCTGAACATCTTCGTTTACGCCTGCGACTTCTCCCCACGAGCTGTAGAGTTTGTGAAAGTAAGAAATGTTTCCATCAAGTACACGTCTACTCCCTGAATTATCTTTCCTTGTATATACATTTAACACAAGTAAGGAAATGTGTGTTTTGGTAGATTATTTATTTGCTTCTTGGCAATAAATCTTATACTGTTGGAAAGCCTGTTTATTTTTTTACCTTTGAAATGGTGCCACAGAGCTGAGTATGAGGGTTGCACCCATGAAAAATGTCCTCATACTAAGCTCTGCTGCTCATCCCACAAAGGCATGTTCCTCACAAATGTGGCACCATTTGAAAGGTGAAAAATAAACAGGCTTTCCAACGGTATAAGATTTATTGCCAAAAAGAATTGATACAACAAAGAAATAATCTACCAAACCCACATTTCTTAACTTTTTGTGTTAACTTTATATCTCCTTTTACAAATCCTCCTGACTTTTTCCACCTTCTGCTTCCAGCTAAACCCTCTGTATTTTTTAAAGAAGATAAAAAGTATGAAAAACAACCCAAAAATAAAAAACTATTATACGTTAACGGTATACG